>NC_140178.1:1628184-1655684 GCF_963971535.1 Notolepis coatsorum
CTCTCTAACAGCCTCCCTCTCTCTCCTCAGGTGTGACCTGGGCTGCTGCCTGATCCCCTCTCTCTCTCTCTCTCTCTCTCTCCCCTCTCTCTCTCTCTCTCTCTCTCTAACAGCCTCCCTCTCTCTCCTCAGGTGTGACCTGGGCTGCTGCCTGATCCCCTCTCTCTCTCTCCCCCCCCCCCTCTCTCTCCTCTCTCTCTCCCCCCCCTCTCTCCCCCCCCCCTCTCTCTCTCTCTCTAACAGCCTCCCTCTCTCTCCTCAGGTGTGACCTGGGCTGCTGCCTGATCCCCTCTCCCCCCCCTCTCTCCCCCCCCCCCTCCCTCTCTCTCTCTAACAGTCTCCCTCTCTCCCCCCCCCCCCCCCCCTCTCTCTCTCTCTAACAGCCTCCCTCTCTCTCCTCAGGTGTGACCTGGGCTGCTGCCTGATCCCCTGTCTGATCGACGACCTGAAGGATGTCACCCACAGCTGTCCGTACTGCAAGGGCTACATCTACACATACAAGCGCATCTGCTAACCGCCGACGTCCCGCACGCTGACACACATGTATCTGCACATCCCCCCCCCACCCCCCTCTCGCCGCTATGACGAGCCTTTCTCTCCATTTTTTTTTAATTTTATTTAATTTTATTTTTGCTCAGTGTCGTGCAACTTAAGTTTAACCCTCTCTTTTTAACAGTAGACGCGGTCTCACGGTTATTAGTTCGCCCTGTAATTTACTGTACATACCATAAAGAAACAAAAGACATAACAAACATCTCCGCGAACATGTACGACAACGACCTCCGACCCCGGACTCGACAGGAGGAGATCTCCCGCGGAGACGGTTTCCACGGAGACGCGCGGTTTACATCTTCCACCGGAGAAGGTCCTCGGTAACGAGATGACGTCATCGGGTCCATTATGCATCTAGAGAGAGAGAGAGAGAGAGAGAGAGAGAGAGCGAGGAGACGCCTCACTGAAGGAACGCTGTGAACACGTCACTTTAGATACGATCTGTGAAGCTTAATCTTTTGCAAAGAAGCAAAAACTTAACGAAGTCAACAATGACAGGGTCAGTATTTCTTTTCTTTTGTATTTATTTGAAATATTCTTAACCATTTAACATGTTAATATTAAAATCTATGAAGGTCTGTTCATGTCTGATGATTATTATGACTTAATTATTTACGTTCTAACCGTCTGTCCTGTTGTCATGAGCGCTGTATCCCTGAATGTCAATAACCAACTCACCTCGTCGTCCATTAGCTGGGAGTTAGGTTATTGAGCTGATTTAACTGGGAGTTAGGTTATTTAACTGGGAGTTAGGTTATTTAACTGGGAGTTAGGTTATTTAGCTGGTCTTGCTCGCTCAGTCAGGATTGATATGTCCGTTACCGGCTTTTAGTCTTAAATGTTCAGTTATTTCCGCTAGAGCTGTTGCACAACAATCCCCTTTTTGTCTCCATGTATGCAATCTTTTGATAATAAAGTGTTTGCGCATTTGATTGAAACTCGCGTTTCCCATATCCGATTTAATGCGGTCATGACATCGTAATTGTTACGACATAGGTCGACTTTGAGACGTATCTTAGGGAAGAAAAGTCTTCCAGCATCTCTTAGAAACTGCATGTCCGTCAGAAGCTCGTGTCCTGGCTCTGCAGCTAGTTTCCACTTCCTGGTTCTGCAGGCTCCGCCCCCACGCTCAGTAAATCTCCTCCCCCTGACTCTGCAGGCTCCGCCCCCACGCTCAGTAAATCTCCTCCCCCTGACAGGTTTGTTAGCGGTGATGGGAGCGCCCTGCATGACATCACAGCACTCTGCAGGCTCCGCCCCAAGCTCAGTAAATCCCCCCCCCCCAGACTCTGCAGGCTCCGCCCCCACACTCAGTAAATCTCCTCCCCCTGACGGGTCCATTAGCGGTGAGCGCCCTGCATGACATCACTCTGCTGGCCTCCTCACTCACCATATGTCCGGTCTGCCGAGAGTCCGCTGTGTCGGTCCAGCCGCTGACACGCGTCACGTTCTCCTCACCGGCTGTTTTCTTCTGTGCCTGATTTTAATGGCATCGTTTCGGGACATTAAGTGATATGAAAAAAAATAAATAAAAAATAACAACGGCCTCTGGCATTTTCTATGATTCAGAGCGACGTGTTGGAACTAGTCCCAGTGTGGGCCGCGTTCCAATATGAACGCTCCAATGTTCACGGTCAACACTCTTTGCCTGTAGCTCCTGGTGTGGATTAACCCCTTGTGTGGTGTTCAGGTCTGTCGGACCGGTTTTCGTTGTTTACTAAAAAGAGAAATGATACAATTTCTTGGCCTCAGACTCAATGGCCTCATAGACTCATTGTTATGGCTTTGTTTTAAAATCCCAATAATGTTGTGGGTTCACCAGACAAATCATTGGGCGAGTAAAAAAATTAAATAAAACACCACACAAGGGGTAGCGGTAGTTTCCTGAAGCCTCCCGGTTCTCTCCCACCGCAGGTCAGTGAAGCTAACGACTACATCGACTACAACACAAGCAAGTATTTCAGAACCACTTAATGTCCCGAACTCCTAACCGTCCCCTGGAACATCAGTACTACCTTCATAATGTGTCCCCGTGTCCTCCTCCTACTAACCTCCTGACACCACCATCTCATCAGCACTCACACTGCTCTGATGCATGTTAATAAATAACATTGAAAGCGGTTACGGATACTTTACCGTTAACTGCAATAGCTGTAAAAAATTAAATAACCGATAAGGAATATGTTTTAACTAACTGCAAGGGGTATACTTCAATGATACCGTTGCCTGTGACTTCATGCAAGGAAACATTTTGATTCTGTCTGAGATATTGAGTAATACTGGAAGATATGACGGCGTGGTTGAATACTTTGTGTGAAACTTGAGTTAAAGGACTGCATTGAACTTTTAATACAAAAAGTAATGTACTCTTGTTGTGGATAATAGCGCTGGTCTGCATTGCTCTTAAAATATCTGTAATGTATAACTATGTAAATCGAGATTTGTTGGACTGTTGCATACAGGTATACTATTTTATCAATAAAAATCAGAACATGATTGTGAATTTCCATTAAAATGGATCTTTTAATAATTGTCTGAAAATGAGGAATGACTCCCAGCGAACCCAGTGACTGTTGAGCAAGGCAGCGTCTCGGAAGCACAGGAGCTGATATACACACCAGACAACAAGGTGTAGAAGTGTCTACAGCACATGTTTAACTAGCTCTACATTCTGACTGGTGTAGGGCTGTGGTCAGTAGCATGGGTCTGCCAGTCCCTCCGCTAAGAAATACAACCTTTTTAAGCAAATATGTGCTTAAAACAAGTTAAATAATTTGCCAGAGCAGTAAGAAAATCTGGCTTGACAAGATTTCTTGGAATAAGTATATATATATAAAAAATAAAATAAAAATATCTAGGGTTCTCTCTCCTGATTGGATAAAGTGGGAAGAGATACCAGGACATGTATTTACTGCAGAGCGGAGGGACTGAGACCCTGGCTGTTGGAATGTAGAGCTGTTTAACACTTATTTTAACAAAACAAATACCACTTTCAGAAGTTCCAGCACCTTTAAATCATTTTCAAAAGCTACCAAAAATATAGGCTGTGAGGGCGATGTGGGGGCCAGGGAGGAGGTTCCTCAAGGCTGTGAGAGCCAGGGAGGAGGTGGGAGCCAGGGAGGAGGTGGGGGCCAGGGAGGAGGCTCTATAAGAAGTCTGTGGTACAGAACCCCCCCCTGGATTGTGGCGTCAGGAACCAGAGCCGTTTAGAAGCAGCTCTGCCTGGAAGCGGGCGACGTGGTCGTCAGTCCCTCCAGTGATGTCCACATTGGATATCGCAGCACTTGTAGAACGTGGTCATGGGCTCGTCGGCCGACCTGGTCTGAATCTGCATGAAGTACGCCCGCAGGTGGCCACACTTGGGACAGGTTTCTGGAAGCACAAAGAAAAAGAATGTAAACCATGACGTCTTACCGTGCAGTTTCAGAAAACAAATCAAATATCAGCTTTCAAACAAAAGAAAGATAATACAACATGAAGAAAAGGTCAAAGGATGAGACGCTGGCTTCGTGTCTAACTGGCTGTTCTGTTACTCATCTGTAGAGGAACCACGATCACCTGGAGTAGAGTCCAAGTTTCAAGTTACTTTCATTGTTGTCATAGTAAAATACAGAATATGTTTCCATGAAATGCTTTTTTTCCTGTATGAGCCCCTGAGAGAGTGCTAGATAAAATAGATAAAAAAAGTATAAAAATAGAAAAAGTCAAGAGTACGTAAACAAAAAGTGTTCAGTCAATCAATATACATATATACACAATACAGAGTAAAAAAAAAGTAACAGTGAGGTACAATGCAGAAATGGGATGAGGTACAACTAACTTAGGGTAAGGTGCAATGAGGTATGAATTGTAGTGCAAATCTCTTTACTAATAAATATAAAGTGTGTTAAAGTGTCTAAAGTCGGTGTTAAGGTGAGTGTTTGTTTAAAGTGAGTGTGTGCGTGTGGATGTGAGTGATGTGAGTGTATTTGATGGGGTGTTACATCGTGTTATTGTTCGTTGAGCAACCTGATGGCCTGGGGATAGAAGCTCCTTCTGAGTCTCTCTGTGCCGGCCATGAGACTCCGGTAGCGCTTGCCTGACCGCAGCAGTTCAAAGAGGCAGTTGTTTTTGGGTGACTAGAGTCCTCGTTCTCCGCTGCTCCAGAATAAAGAGAACACCTCACCTGGAGTAGAGTCCTCGTTCTCCCTGCTCCAGAATAAAGAGAACACCTCACCTGGAGTAGAGTCCTCGTTCTCCGCTGCTCCAGAATAAAGAGAACACCTCACCTGGAGTAGAGTCCTCGTTCTCCGCTGCTCCAGAATAAAGAGAACGCCTCACCTGGACTAGAGTCCTCGTTCTCCGCTGCTCCAGAATAAAGAGAACGCCTCACCTGGACTAGAGTCCTCGTTCTCCGCTGCTCCAGAATAAAGAGAACACCTCACCTGGAGTAGAGTCCTCGTTCTCCGCTGCTCCAGAATAAAGAGAACGCCTCACCTGGAGTAGAGTCCTCGTTCTCCGCTGCTCCAGAATAAAGAGAACACCTCACCTGGACTAGAGTCCACGTTCTCCGCTGCTCCAGAATAAAGAGAACACCTCACCTGGACTAGAGTCCACGTTCTCCGCTGCTCCAGAATAAAGAGAACACCTCACCTGGACTAGAGTCCTCGTTCTCCGCTGCTCCAGAATAAAGAGAACACCTCACCTGGAGTAGAGTCCACGTTCTCCCAGGCAGCCGCTCCACCGAGGACGTCGTCCACCTCCTTCAGTTTGGGATACATCCTGTTGTTCACCTGTGATGGAGACAGTGTCAGAGGATCACTTCCTGTCTGTGATGGAGACAGTGTGTCAGATGATCACTTCCTGTCTGTGATGGAGACAGTGTGTCAGATGATCACTTCCTGTCTGTGATGGAGACAGTGTGTCAGATGATCACTTCCTGTCTGTGATGGAGACAGTAGGCGTGTTCGAGATGGGATAGGCGGACGCAGATCTGCGCAGGTTTTACTACGGCCTCGCCAAGCGCGTTGCATGACGGTTAGAATGTTGTCCGACTTGCTCTGAAAATCTGACGAGACGAGGCGTGGAACTCTCGCGGGAGCGAGCCGCGCGCAGCCTTCAGAGCGAGGCTCCACAGTACCTCTCACCTGGCTGCTCCCGGCTGGGAAGCGACTTGCTACGGTCGCGCAAAGCGCCTATTGGCTCAGAAAAGTTGTCAGTCACCAGCCAGGGAGTTATGAGACGTTTGATTGATTGATTGATTGAAAACTTTATTATGTTATGCGTTATCATCATATCATCATGATAAACTTCAAGCTGTCAGACACACACATACACACATGCGTCGTCTGTTTTGCCTCAATACTGTATATATAATTCTGTTTTGCCTCAATATACACAGTATACATATATATTGATGCAAAACAGAATTATTCAGCAGTGTGTTGTGTGTGCATGCGGCCAGGAGCGCGCAACAAGATGGTATACATTATGGTGTATATATGAATAGTATATTCCACTATAGCAGTATATGGTGTGCTGTACATTTGAATCTGATCTAATTTTGCACGCCATCGCATTATAATGAGCTGGACAGGTGTGTAATGTGTGTGTGGTGACGTGAAAGCGTATCTGCCGCGCGAGACTAGGCGAGAGGCTCTCGTGAAATCGGCAGTGTCCGCCCTCTTAACTCCTCCCCCGGCTTCACTCGGCTACTCTCGTCTACTAGTCGAGGCAAACCGAAATCCATCTCGAACAAGCCTAGTGTGTCAGAGGATCACTTCCTGTCTGTGATGGAGACAGTGTGTCGGATGATCACTTCCTGTCTGTGATGGAGACAGTGTGTCAGATGATCACTTCCTGTCTGTGATGGAGACAGACAGTGTGTCAGATGATCACTTCCTGTCTGTGATGGAGACAGTGTGTCAGATGATCACTTCCTGTCTGTGATGGAGACAGTGTGTCAGATGATCACTTCCTGTCTGTGATGGAGACAGTGTGTCAGATGATCACTTCCTGTCTGTGATGGAGACAGACAGTGTGTCAGATGATCACTTCCTGTCTCGTCTAGAGCTCTGGCCTCCAACACAGCCATAGAAACGTGCACTTCAATCAAGTGTTCCTTAATGGTCCCCTTGGGGAGCGTCAGGTGTCATAGCAGCATTGTACAGGTAGGATAGGTAATAATAATAAGAGCATAGTAATAATGATTTTTTTTGTTGAAATCTTTATTTCGAACATGTAAATACAAACAATATAAAACAAAAACAAATCATTGATCTCTAGCAATGAAAAAAAAGAGAACATAACTCAATTTACATGTTCGAAAAGGAGTAGGAAGAAGTATACACTTATTTAATCCTACCCCTTTTCCACTACTCAAAATGTATGCAATTCCTCCAGACCACCTCCTAGCTGAGACTCAGCCCCCCATAAATGGCATGATTAGTGGATTATTATATATATATGTTTTCAATTCATCAGGCAAATAAAGGCCAGAGTTTAGGAGCCCTGCTGTGGTTAGTTCTCCAACGTAGTTTATTATGAGCGTTGTCACGTCAGAACTGAAATGACTTTGATTGATTGATTGAAAAGTTTATTAACAGATTGCAGAATGGGTACAGTACAGTACAGCTCAATACATACAATTGTTAAGGGGATGCAGACCAGAGAAAGACTTTCGTCTTGTTTACATCAGGGTCCCCCATTTTCAATTCATCATAACATATATGACACACACGACATACAGATAGACAGTACTGCTACATCTATACATTTATGACATACCAGATTTACAAATACAGTACTGTTTGTGATACAAAAAGAGTCCAGAAAAAAGAGTGTATACATTTGAGGAAGAAACTGTACATTGGAGGAGGTAAGACAGACATGACAATATGAAACATAATTAAATGGTCCGTGTCAGTGATATAATAATATAATAGGGTGATTGATTGATTGACAGACCTTCCTGGTGATGTTGTGGACGTAGGGACACGTGTTGCAGGCGAACCGGAGGCACTTCTGTCCCTCCTCCACGATCAGCACGTTCCCGCACGTCGGACAGAACATAAGCATGTTGTTGTTGAACTGTTCTCTCTAGCTACAACATTAATAACGTTTAATGCCAGTAACGTGAAAGGGTTTATTATCGAGACAACATCCCTCTCTGGTCGAAGATCCCAAACAGACGGGGTGCTGCTTCTTTACGTGTCCGATGTGAAACAAACGACACACAGCGGCAGGACAACGATTGCCATATAGCTGAAAATAACATAGTATATTTATATGATAATAATTTTTTTTATAAATCTGTTTCATAATCAACAAAAAAAACTACAACACACTTCGGATAAAGTTGTAAGATGGTGGTTTTCTTTACTTGCAGAACCTTTGCTTCTGCGCTGCGGTTTCCCGTCGGTTCGTAATGGCCAACGTACCGGATGTTATTGTTGTTGAAGCTGGGACCCACTTTCTCTAACACAACTGCTGTGTTAACTGGGCTTATTCTGACAAAACTGCCGTGTTTTATTGTCATGGTTTAATTAATTAACTATTGAATGATGTTCTGCAACTGAAGGCAAGTGTTTAATCATATTAATGAGTTCACCTCGATGTGCTACAAGTGATGTGTTTTACTACACAACTAGAAATGGGGGACCCTGGTGGAAACAAGACGAAAGTCTTTCTCTGGTCTGCATCCCCTTAACAATTGTATGTATTGAGATGTACTGTACTGTACCCATTCTGCAATCTGTTAATAAACTTTTCAATCAATCAATCAATCAAAACACGGATGATAAACAGCTCACTCTGTATTTGTAAATCTGGTATGTCATAAATGTATAGATGTAGCAGTACTGTCTATCTGTATGTCATGTATGTCATATATGTTATGATGAATTGAAAATGGGGGACCCTGATGTAAACAAGACGAAAGTCTTTCTCTGGTCTGCATCCCCTTGAATGAATGAATGAATGAAAACTTTATTAACAGATTGCAGAATGGGTACAATACAGTACGGCTCAATACATACAATTGTTAAGGGGATGCAGACCTGAGAAAGACGTTTGTCTTGTTTCCATCAGGGTCCCCCATTTTCAATTCATATAGACATTTATGACATACACAACATACATGACATTTATGGCATAGGGACATACATGTATTTAGTACTGATACATTTGTGACATAAACGGTATTCAAATATACAGTACTGTTACCCCTAGATCCTGACACAGTATATACATATGATGGGGAGGGGACTGTACCTTAGGAGGGGGTGGGCGGGTGGGAGAGAAATATACATACGGCGGGGAGGGAATATATACATGCGGTGGGGAGGAGACTGTCTATTAGGAGGTGGTGGGGGTTTTGGGCATTTACGGTGGCCAGTTTCGAATTGCAGCCTCCCGTAGGTGCTCTTTAAGAGCGGTTTTGAATGTGGGCAGGGATTCACATTCCTTTACAGCTTTGGGTAGGGCGTTCCACATTGTTGTGGCATAATTGCGAAACGTGTTTAGTCCCTTGTTTGAGCCGAATCTGGGTTTTACATGATTTGTTGAGCTTCCTCTGGTGTAGTGGTTGTGGTATTCACTGACCTTTGGGAAGTATTTTGACATGTACATGGGTACCTTGGTCGTGTAGTGTATCTTGTAGACCAGGCCCATTGCAAGTTGCTGTACTCTGTCGTCTACTCTAAGCCATCCTAGGTTGTCAAAGTGGGCAGGGGTGAGGTGGGTTCTGGGGTTCAGGTCAAGTAGTAGTCTGACCAGTTTGTTTTGTGATGTTTGTAATTTTGTTTTAAGCGCCTTTGAGGTGCTTTGGTACCATGAGGTGCAAGCATAGTTGTAGTACCCTTGAATGAGTGCTCCTGCCAGAGTCTTCAGGGTATTCTTGTTTACCAGAGAGGAGATCCGGTACAAGAATCTAGTTCGTTGGTTGACTTTTTTTTATTACATTGGATGCCATTTTGTCACAGGAAAGATTAGCCTCTAGGATGGAACCCAGGTAGGTAATTTCATCTTTCCTTGTGACAATATTGTCACCCACTGTAACCGAGAAGCCGTCGGTCTTGCTGAGTTTGTTAGTTGAACCGAAGAGAATGGACTCTGTTTTGCCCATGTGTAATGATAGTTTGTTATCAGCGAGCCATATGCAGATTTTGCCTAGTTCCGAGCTGAGGTTTTTTTTTTGTGTGTATTGAGCTGTACTGTATTGTATTGTACCCATTCTGCAATCTGTTAATAAAGTTATCAATCAATCATTCATTCACAGTAGAACTGCACGATGGAGCAGCCTCAGTCCCCTCGAGGTGAGATGGAGTCTGTAGCGTTAAAGGAAGACGATCTGGATCAAGATGTGGGGAAGTCTGACCTAACAGAGGAGGGGGGTGCGTCACCTGATGAAGAGGAGGAGGAGGAGGAGGTGGACGACGAGGCCTTGCCCCACTCAGAAATATTGGACATTTTTGAAGAGGGTCTTGCTCGTCTTGTGCAGGATCCGTTACTCTGTGATCTTCCAATTCAGGTTGGTGATGATGATGATGATGATGATGATGATGATGATGATCTCTGTCATGCACTTGTCCTAATAAACTAACCTACACTGTAGCACTCAACACTTTGATGAACATTGTTACTCAGCTGATAGAGTTGTGCCCTTCCTTCCTGATGACTTGTCGTACAGAACTTGTAAGTCGCTTTGGATAAAAGCGTTTCAGCTAAATGACTAAATGTAAATGTAAATGTAGTAGTAGTAGTAGTAGTAGTAGTAGTAGTAGTAGTATTAGTAGTAGTAGTAGAAGCAGAGCATGTGAGTGGAGCGGGCGAGAAATCCGCTCTTCGCTCTAGACGGCACGTTCCGCTCTCTTTCGCTCATGTTGGCCCCGCCCCCCAAGTCGCTCACCGCTCTGCTTCATTTGCGCAGAAGCGCTCCCCGCTCCACAGTTCGCTAATGTGTAACTCTGTCTGTCTGTGTGTGTTTTATGTGTCTCTAATGTGTAACTCTGTCTGTGTGTGTGTGTTTTATGTGTCTCTAATGTGTAACTCTGTCTGTGTGTGTGTGTTTTATGTGTCTCTAATGTGTAACTCTGTCTGTCTGTGTGTGTTTTATGTGTCTCTAATGTGTAACTCTGTCTGTGTGTGTGTGTTTTATGTGTCTCTAATGTGTAACTCTGTCTGTGTGTGTGTGTTTTATGTGTCTCTAATGTGTAACTCTGTCTGTCTGTGTGTGTTTTATGTGTCTCTAATGTGTAACTCTGTCTGTCTGTGTGTGTTTTATGTGTCTCTAATGTGTAACTCTGTCTGTCTGTGTGTGTTTTATGTGTCTCTAATGTGTAACTCTGTCTGTCTGTGTGTGTTTTATGTGTCTCTAATGTGTAACTCTGTCTGTCTGTGTGTGTTTTATGTGTCTCTAATGTGTAACTCTGTCTGTCTGTGTGTGTTTTATGTGTCTCTAATGTGTAACTCTGTCTGTCTGTCTGTGTGTGTTTTATGTGTCTCTAATGTGTAACTCTGTCTGTCTGTGTGTGTTTTATGTGTCTCTAATGTGTAACTCTGTCTGTCTGTTTGTGTTTTATGTGTCTCTAATGTGTAACTCTGTCTGTCTGTTTGTGTTTTATGTGTCTCTAATGTGTAACTCTGTCTGTCTGTTTGTGTTTTATGTGTCTCTAATGTGTAACTGTCTGTGTGTGTGTTTTATGTGTCTCTAATGTGTAACTCTGTCTGTCTGTGTGTGTTTTATGTGTCTCTAATGTGTAACTCTGTCTGTCTGTGTGTTTTATGTGTCTCTAATGTGTAACTCTGTCTGTCTGTGTGTGTTTTATGTGTCTCTAATGTGTAACTCTGTCTGTCTGTGTGTGTTTTATGTGTCTCTAATGTGTAACTCTGTCTGTCTGTGTGTGTTTTATGTGTCTCTAATGTGTAACTCTGTCTGTCTGTGTGTGTTTTATGTGTCTCTAATGTGTAACTCTGTCTGTCTGTTTGTGTTTTATGTGTCTCTAATGTGTAACTCTGTCTGTGTGTGTGTGTTTTATGTGTCTCTAATGTGTAACTCTGTCTGTCTGTGTGTGTTTTATGTGTCTCTAATGTGTAACTCTGTCTGCCTGTGTGTGTTTTATGTGTCTCTAATGTGTAACTCTGTCTGTCTGTGTGTGTTTTATGTGTCTCTAATGTGTAACTCTGTCTGTCTGTGTGTTTTATGTGTCTCTAATGTGTAACTCTGTCTGCCTGTGTGTGTTTTATGTGTCTCTAATGTGTAACTCTGTCTGTCTGTGTGTGTTTTATGTGTCTCTAATGTGTAACTCTGTCTGTCTGTGTGTGTTTTATGTGTCTCTAATGTGTAACTCTGTCTGTCTGTGTGTGTTTTATGTGTCTCTACTGTGTAACTCTGTCTGTCTGTTTGTGTTTTATGTGTCTCTACTGTGTAACTCTGTCTGTCTGTTTGTGTTTTATGTGTCTCTAATGTGTAACTCTGTCTGTCTGTGTGTGTTTTATGTGTCTCTAATGTGTAACTCTGTCTGCCTGTGTGTGTGTTTTATGTGTCTCTAATGTGTAACTCTGTCTGCCTGTGTGTGTTTTATGTGTCTCTAATGTGTAACTCTGTCTGTCTGTGTGTGTTTTATGTGTCTCTAATGTGTAACTCTGTCTGCCTGTGTGTGTGTTTTATGTGTCTCTAATGTGTAACTCTGTCTGCCTGTGTGTGTTTTATGCTAGTTGACTTGTCTTCTGGCTTCTTGTGTTGATTTTCCTTTACCTTGGTGGACAATAAAGTTATATTTAATTAAATTCAATAAATTGTGCTTTCTAGTATGAAGTCATCAGGGAATATAATGTGTATAATGTGAACCACAGCGAGTGTAGAGAAACTGCAGGATCCTAAACATCATCACACCGTGTCCCTGTTCAGGTCACGCTGGAGGAGGTGAACTCCCAGATCGCGCTGGAGTACGGCCAGGCCATGACTGTGAAGGTGCTGAAGGCGGACGGGGAAGCCATGCGTGAGTTGTTTCACATTATTCTGCTCCCGAGTTATTTTATTCAAGACTCATCGAGCTCACGTCCTGCACACAGACACGCATCGGCACCAATAAACACTGTTTATCTTTCTCATATTCTTATATTCAGAGTTAATTATATTGTTTACACTGTTGTTCATTTTACTCATATTTTTTATATTCTGAGTTAATTATATTGTTTACACTGTTGTTCATTTTACTCATATTTTTATATTCTGTATTACGGTAATTATATTGTTTACACTGTTCATTTTACTCATATTATTATGTTCAGAGTTAATTATATTGTTTACACTGTTTATTTGACTCATATTCTTATATTCTGAGTTAATTATATTGTTTACACTGTTTATTTGACTCATATTATTATATTCAGAGTTAATTATATTGTTTACACTGTTCATTTGACTCATATTCTTATGTTCTGAGTTAATTATATTGTTTACACTGTTTATTTTCTTCATATTTTTATATTCAGATCTAACTGTATTGCCTATACTTATGTCTTTCTACTATCACCCTGCCCATACCTGTGCCCCCCCTCCCCATGCTGCTATGACGCCCGAATTTCCCCAAGAGGATCAATAAAGGAATATATTACCTTATCTTATCTTATCTTATCCTTTCAGGTGTACAAGCTCACATATGAGGTTATGATTCAGAACTGAACCATGAGCTGATTACGTCACATTGGCTGTTGGCCATTAAACGCAAACTGGTAGAATTATGAGATAGAATCCAGAGGAGAAAAGATTCCAAAAAGCTCACTCATGAAAGGGTTAATATTAGGGATGTCCGATATTGGCATAAAAATGTAATATCGGTATCGGTTTTCACATTTTTCTTTTTACATTTATTTAACCTTTAGTTACCCAGGCAAGCAAGTAAGAACAAATTATTATTTTATTTATTGTCAAAGTATGCATAATGTTGTGTTAATTCCACAACAAGAGATATGTAATGTTAATTACCTGAAATTATTCCGTTTTTTGGGGGGGGGGGGGACCCTGCATATATCGGTATCGGTTGATATCGGTATCGGAAATTAAGAGTTGGACAATATCGGTATCGGTAAAAAAGCCAATATCGAGCATCCCTAATCATTTAATAATTAACTTTATTTCTATAGCACCTTTCATACAAGAATTGCAGCTCAAAGTGCTTCACAGCAGTAAAAAAAATAATAAAAAAAAACGGACTTAAAATTAGAACAAAATTCCTAATGAGTTGTGAGAAACTGTCTCTGTCTCTCTCCTCCTCAGCCATCGTGGTGCAGCAGAACGCTACGGTCCTGAAACTGTCTCTGTCTCTCTCCTCCTCAGCCATCGTGGTGCAGCAGAACGCTACGGTCCTGAAACTGTCTCTGTCTCTCTCCTCCTCAGCCATCGTGGTGCAGCAGAACGCTACGGTCCTGAAACTGTCTCTGTCTCTCTCCTCCTCCTCAGCCATGGTGGTGCAGCAGAACACTACGGTCCTGAAACTGTCTCTGTCTCTCTCTCCTCCTCAGCCATCGTGGTGCAGCAGAACGCTACGGTCCTGAAACTGTCTCTGTCTCTCTCCTCCTCCTCAGCCATCGTGGTGCAGCAGAACACTACGGTCCTGAAACTGTCTCTGTCTCTCTCCTCCTCAGCCATCGTGGTGCAGCAGAACGCTACGGTCCTGAAACTGTCTCTGTCTCTCTCCTCCTCAGCCATCGTGGTGCAGCAGAACACTACGGTCCTGAAACTGTCTCTGTCTCTCTCCTCCTCCTCAGCCATCGTGGTGCAGCAGAACGCTACGGTCCTGAAACTGTCTCTGTCTCTCTCCTCCTCAGCCATCGTGGTGCAGCAGCAGAACACTACGGTCCTGAAACTGTCTCTGTCTCTCTCCTCCTCAGCCATCGTGGTGCAGCAGAACGCTACGGTCCTGAAACTGTCTCTGTCTCTCTCCTCCTCAGCCATCGTGGTGCAGCAGAACGCTACGGTCCTGGAACTGTCTCTGTCTCTCTCCTCCTCAGCCATCGTGGTGCAGCAGAACGCTACGGTCCTGAAACTGTCTCTGTCTCTCCTCCTCCTCAGCCATCGTGGTGCAGCAGAACGCTACGGTCCTGAAACTGTCTCTGTCTCTCTCCTCCTCCTCAGCCATCGTGGTGCAGCAGAACGCCACAGTCCTGGACCTGAAGAAGGCCGTCCAGAGATTCATGGAACTGAAACAGCAGCGAGAAGGAGGGGTGAAACACGTCAGCTGGTAAGCATGCACGCTCACACACACACACACACACACACACACACACACACACACACACATAGAGATGCAATGGTATGAACATTTCACATCAGGTGGAACGGTTGCATAGTTTTCAGCACTGTTGCCTCACAGCAAGAAGGTCCTGGGTTCAAACCCCCAGCAGGGGGCCTTTCTGTGTGGAGTTTGCGTGGGTTTGCGTGGGTCTCCTCCTGGTACTCTGGTCTCCTCCAGGTACT
This sequence comes from Notolepis coatsorum, assembly GCF_963971535.1. Classification (NCBI taxonomy): domain Eukaryota; kingdom Metazoa; phylum Chordata; class Actinopteri; order Aulopiformes; family Paralepididae; genus Notolepis; species Notolepis coatsorum. The sequence goes on from NC_140178.1 coordinate 1,643,195, forward strand.
CTGGTCTCCTCCTGGTACTCCAGTCTCCTCCTGGTACTCTGGTCTCATCCGGTCTCCTCCTGGTACTCCGGTCTCCTCCTGGTACTCCGGTCTCCTCCTGGTACTCCGGTCTCCTCCTGGTACTCCGGTCTCCTCCTGGTACTCCGGTCTCCTCCTGGTACTCCGGTCTCCTCCTGGTACTCCGGTCTCCTCCTGGTACTCTGGTCTCCTCCTGGTACTCCGGTCTCCTCCTGGTACTCCGGTCTCCTCCTGGTACTCCGGTCTCCTCCTGGTACTCCGGTCTCCTCCTGGTACTCAGGTCTCCTCCTGGTACTCCGGTCTCCTCCTGGTACTCCGGTCTCCTCCTGGTACTCCGGTCTCCTCCTGGTACTCCGGTCTCCTCCTGGTACTCCGGTCTCCTCCTGGTACTCCGGTCTCCTCCTGGTACTCTGGTCTCCTCCTGGTACTCCGGTCTCCTCCTGGTACTCTGGTCTCCTCCTGGTACTCTGGTCTCCTCCTGGTACTCCGGTCTCCTCCTGGTACTCCGGTCTCCTCCTGGTACTCCGGTCTCCTCCTGGTACTCCGGTCTCCTCCTGGTACTCTGGTCTCCTCCTGGTCCTCCGGTCTCCTCCTGGTACTCCGGTCTCCTCCTGGTACTCCGGTCTCCTCCTGGTACTCCGGCCTCCCCCCACACTGAAAAGGGACGACAGTGGCTCAAGAGAGGCAGAGCAGTCCTCTGGTCATCTGAAGGTTCCGGCTCCTCCTAGCAGTGTGTCAAAGTGTCGTTGAGCAAGACACCAACTGCTCCCGATGAGCAGGCTGGCACCTTGCAGGGTAGGGCTGGGTCCCGATGAGCAGGTTGGCACCTTGCAGGGTAGGGCTGGGTACCGATGAGCAGGTTGGCACCTTGCAGGGTAGGGCTGGGTACTGATGAGCAGGTTGGCACCTTGCAGGGTAGGGCTGGGTACCGATGAGCAGGTTGGCACCTTGCAGGGTAGGGCTGGGTACTGATGAGCAGGCTGGCACCTTGCAGGGTAGGGCTGGGTACTGATGAGCAGGCTGGCACCTTGCAGGGTAGGGCTGGGTACTGATGAGCAGGCTGGCACCTTGCAGGGTAGGGCTGGGTACTGATGAGCAGGTTGGCACCTTGCAGGGTAGGGCTGGGTACTGATGAGCAGGCTGGCACCTTGCAGGGTAGGGCTGGGTACTGATGAGCAGGCTGGCACCTTGTATGGTAGGGCTGGGTACTGATGAGCAGGCTGGCACCTTGCAGGGTAGGGCTGGGTACTGATGAGCAGGCTGGCACCTTGTATGGTAGGGCTGGGTACTGATGAGCAGGCTGGCACCTTGTATGGTAGGGCTGGGTACTGATGAGCAGGCTGGCACCTTGTATGGTAGGGCTGGGTACTGATGAGCAGGCTGGCACCTTGTATGGTAGGGCTGGGTACTGATGAGCAGGCTGGCACCTTGCAGGGTAGGGCTGGGTACTGATGAGCAGGCTGGCACCTTGCAGGGTAGGGCTGGGTACTGATGAGCAGGCTGGCACCTTGCAGGGTAGGGCTGGGTACCGATGAGCAGGTTGGCACCTTGCAGGGTAGGGCTGGGTACTGATGAGCAGGCTGGCACCTTGCAGGGTAGGGCTGGGTACCGATGAGCAGGCTGGCACCTTGCAGGGTAGGGCTGGGTACTGATGAGCAGGCTGGCACCTTGCAGGGTAGGGCTGGGTACCGATCAGAACCGATACCGGTACCTGTACCCTTTCCTGGACTTCGTTATCTGGACCAACGGTACCTTTCTTCGGTACTTACCTCAACATTGTTATTTATTTAGAGCATTTTGTTACCACACAAAATAAATAGCATAATCATCATATTATGTTTGTAAATGTTTAAATATCAACATTATCTGGCCATCCTCTGTAAATATGATCAAACTCCTCTGACCTTTTTCTTTCCAAAGACCCAAGAGATGGGATGGGACAGTAATATATATATATATATTTGTGGAAAAGGCTCCCTCTTGTCTAGCATATTAATAATAATAATAAATTCAAAAAAAAAATTGTATCTACTTTTTCTCCCCATTTTCTATTTTTCTCCCATCCCAATTTCGTATTATCCAATTCTCCCCTCCCCTGTCTCGAACGTTGCTAGACCATGCCTCCCACTGGTCGGCTGCAATGTGGACCAAGCCTTGCATCACGTGTCCGGTACACGAGGAGGCAGCCGTCGCATCTTTTCACCTGCACAGCGCGATCTCTCAGTGGCGAGGAGTAACGCGTGGGAGGCTCACGCTGCCCCCGATACTTCCTGATTCTGCTGTACAGGCGCACCAACCGACCTGTAGGAGTCGCTGTCCACAACGTCCGATCCCCACCCACCGGCTTTCCCACCCCCTAATACTGCCAATTGTATTAGTATGAACGACCAGCCAAGCCGGAAGCAACGCAGAGAGCTGGGCTCGAACCCAGCATATCCTGCGTTAGTGGCGAGCGCCTTGCCCACTGCGCCACTTAGCCGCCAATAAATTCAATTTGTTACGCATTTTATATTTGTGACAATCTCAAAAGTGCTACAGGAGATAAAGATAAAAAATTAAATGAATAAAAACAATTCAAATTAATAGAACAACCAATGAAATGGAAGAAACATACAGATCAAAATAAAATTAAAAAAATTTAAATAAAAGAATAATTCAGGCAATTATTATACACTCTTATACTAAACATGTAAAGGTACCGAAACTTGGTACCGATTGGTGTACCGTGTTCAGTACCCAACCCCATTGCAACCCTCTGCCGTCGGTGTGTGAGTGTGTGAGTGAATGAGTGAGACATGAGCTGTAAAGCGCTTTGAATAAAAGCTGCTATATAATGCCGTCCATTTACCAGAAGACACGCATGCTAGATATTAGGGCTGACCCCTATTAATCGATTAGTCGACTAATCGGTCGAAAGGAGCCGTAGTCGACTGGCCAACCTCTTAGTCGAATATAATAAAAAAAAAAAAATTATCATTCTTTCCAAAAGAAAAGAGGCCTAGAAGCGTGACTAACGCTAACGGCACGCATACCAGAGGCTAACTGCCTAAGAAAACAGGCACAGAGGCACTGAAAGAGGATGTCACCCATCTAATGAACACACTAGACTAGACAAATATCAAGATGTATCCATCAGTGGACCAATTGCATGCTTTTGCAGAGGACAAGAAGCCTTCAGTCGACTCCTTCAGACATTAAGCACCCCCACAGCCCAAATGGAATGATACAAAAAAAAAAGTTTAAAAATATTATACTATACTATAATATTATACTTGCGACCAATAGTCGACTAAAGGGCACATTTTGGCCAATCCTAGTCGACCATCCAAATCCTTAGTCGGGGACAGCCCTACTAGATATATAACACTCTGCCGTTGACCAAAAGTAGGGCCCTGTGTCCTGTATGTATTTATCGTGGGGAGGTGGCAGGGGGGCGTGTGATGTTCCATGTTGATGTCCCAGTGGTTAACTAACATGCTGTACTGCAAACCATCACCACCAACCAAGTTTCAAGTTCAAGTTTCAAGTTTCTTTAATAGTTGTCATACAGAAGTACAGAATACTTTTGTACAAAATGCTTCTTACTGTTGCGCTCCAGAGACTGTGCATGACAAGATAAGTATGAAATAAAAACATAGTAAAAATTAGAAGAAAAAAAAGGTCACAGTGTTCAGTTTAGACATATGTACAATGTTCGTAGACGTAGTTACCATACAATATACAATACTGTGTGCAGTGTACTAATATACAATACTATATAGTGCAAGGCATAAATGGATGAGGTGCAGTTTAGGTACAATTCACAGTAGGTGTACGAGTTGTAGTGCAAATCCTTTATCAATAAATATAAAGTGTAAGTGTGTTTGTGTGATCTAAAGTGTGGAGAGTGGGTGCTGCAGTGTGTTGTTTGTTTGAGTGAGTGTGTGTGTGCGTGTGGGTGTGTGTGCTGTGTGCATTTGATGGTTGTTGCATAGTGATTATTGTTCGTTTAGCGATTATTGTTCGTTTAGCAGCCTGATGGCCTGGGGATAGAAGCTCCTTCTGAGTCTTTCTGTGCTCGCCATAAGACTCCGGTATCGCTTGCCTGACGGCAGCAGTTCAAAGAGGCAGTTGTTCGGGTGGCTCGAGTCCTTAATAATTCTCTTAGCCTTCCCCTTGCACCGCTTGTTGTAAATGTTCTGGAGGGTGGGAAGCCCCCCTCTAATTGTGCGTTCGGCTGAACGTGTCACTCTTTGTAGTCTGCTACGGTCTTGTGCAGTGCTATTCCCAAACCAGGAGGTGATGTTGCCGGTCAGGATGCTCTCTATTGTACATGAGTAGAAGTTCCTAAGGATCTTCTGACTGACTTGGAACTTCCTTAGGCGCCTGAGGAAGTAGAGGCGTTGTCGTGCCTTCTTCACAACACTGTCAATGTGTGTGGTCCATGTCAGGTCCTCGGATATGTGGGCTCCGAGGTACTTGAAACTGTTCACTCTCTCAACTGGTGCCCCGTCGATGCTGAGGGGGCTGTAGTCCTTGACCCCCGACCTCCTGAAGTCCACAATCATCTCTTTTGTTTTGCTGACGTTCAGGGAGAGGCAGTTCTCCTGACACCACTGTGACAGGTTCTCTACCTCTTCCAGGTAGGCCCTTTCGTCGTTGGCAGAGATCAGGCCCACCACTACTGTGTCATCAGCAAATTTGATGATGGTGTTGTTGTTCCGCTGTGCTACGCAGTCATGTGTGTACAGGGAGTAGAGGAGGGGGCTCAGAACACAGCCCTGGGGGGCCCCTATGTTGAGCGTGATGGATGAGGAGGTGCAGTTGCCGGCTCTTACCACCTGGGGTCTGCCCGTCAGGAAGTCCAGGACCCACTGGCACAGGTCATAGTTCAAGCCCAGGTCCCTGAGCTTGGCTATGAGTTTGGAGGGGACTATGGTATTGAATGCTGAGCTGTAGTCGATGAACAGCATTCTCACATAGTTCCCCTTCCTCTTGTCCAGATGTGATGCTGCTGTGTGCAGCACATGGGCTATGGCGTCCTCCGTGGACCTGTTGGGGCGATATGCAAATTGCAGAGGGTCCAGGTTGATGGGGAGGGAGGAACAGATGTAGCCCTTCACTAGCTTCTCAAAGCACTTCATGGCTATGGAGGTGAGGGCTACAGGGCGGTAGTCGTTGAGGCAAGCGGGCGTAGATTTTTTGGGTACAGGGATGATGGTGGACTTCTTCAGACAGGTGGGGATGACGGCCTGTTCCAAGGACAGGTTGAAGATGTCAGTGAATACCGGGGCCAGTTGGTCGGCACAGACTTTTAGGACGCGGCCGGGGATGCCGTCCGGTCCTGCTGCCTTCCTGATATCCACTTTTTTAAAGATCCGTCTCACCTCATGCTCTGTTACCCTGAACACTGAGTCTCCATCAGCAGACCCCCCCCCCCCCATTGCCGTGGTTTGTAGGCTGGTGTTGTTATTCACAGCCTCAAACCTCGCATAGAAGGAGTTGAGATCATTTGCTAAGGAGATGTCACTGTTCAGTTTGAGGGGGGTTCCTTTGTAGTCTGTCATTGTTCTGAGGCCCTGCCACATGCCTCTAGAGTCAGCCTGTTCAAACTGAAGTTCAACTTTATCCCTGTAACGCCGTTTTGCCTCTATTACTGCTCTCCTGACGTTGTATCTTGCCATCTTGTGTTCTTCCATGTTGCCTGTCACCAGCCCGGTGTTGTATGCTGATGTGCGCACTTTCAGAGCCTCACGGACGGATTTGTCTACCCAGGGCTTTTGATTTGGGTAGATATTAATTTTGGTGGTGGGGATTATTACTTCTACCTGAGTACAGACATAGTCAATCACCGTTTCGGTGTATTCGTTAATATTGGCTGTGTTATCACGGAATACACTCCATTCTGTGCTTCCCAGCACTGCTTGGAGTGACTCCACTGACGTCACGGCCCAACGCTTAACCTCTCGCGAGACCACCGGCGTTCGCTTGAGACTCTGTTTGTACTTAGGCAAAAGAAAAATTGCTGCGTGATCGCTTTTACCGAATGGACTAAGAGCCTGTGACTTGTACCCATTCTTAAATTGCGAGTATACATGGTCTAATATGTTCTAAAGCGGCGACGCTGCACGATCTACGGAGACGCGGAAATGACAGCTACCAAATCCATCGTGCGTAATGAGTATAAACAAACTGGATATTAGGACAGTGTGTGTGTGTGTGTCCCATCTCAGATGAGGTCAGAGGAGTTTGATAGTATTTTCTGAGGATGGCCAGATAATGTTGATATTTAAACTTACAAAATAATTATACAGAGAGAAGCTTCAGCAAGTAGAACGCTGCTGACCGACAAGAGAGAATCCCTCACTGAGGAAAACACAAAGGCCTAACCATCATGTATCACAACGGTGATGTCAGCCAGAGATGGGGAGCAGCATGAACCTTTAAAGGACATCTCTTTGAAATAAATTACATTTGATTTTTTTTCTGATTTATTTTAAACAAATTATTATTTTGTATTATTTTTAACAATTTAATTATTATTTAGTTATTGCACTGTGCTGGCAGTTGAACTGCATTGAACTGCACACAAAAATGCCTTGAACTGCACTGGCGCGGTTGTACGGCAGATGTACTGTTTTTAAAGTTAGTTAAAAACATAATTTTGTATAGTTTTTCTTTTGGTTAAACTTAAATCCAAAGGATAAAATATTAAAAAAAAAACAGAAAAAACGAGAAATCCGAAAACAGGAACATTTAAAACCATCAGTTGTTAAAATGTGCTGGAAGAACCAAGTTTTATATTGAAAAATATATGCAGTGACCCCCCCCCACGCACAATTTACATAAATACAAACAAGTCATACACACACAATCTATATCATGTAAAATATGATTGATTGTTGGCTCTACTCCTCTTTTACAGGAGATATGTCTGGAGAACGTTTCATCTAATATTCCAAGGGGAGAAGCTTGAAGACGACAAGATGAGGCTCAAAGAGTAAGACGACTCTTCTGTTGTTAACTGTGCTGCTTGTTTGCTTGTTTTATTTAGATCTCCATTATCTCCATTTTTCTTTTTCTTTTTTGATCCACTTTTTCTCCCATCCCAATTCCGCTGTGCCAATTCTCCCTTCCCCTGTCTTGAACGTTGCTCGCATATGCCACCCACTGGCCGGTTGTAGGGAGGATAGAAGCCTTGCATCACGTGTCCCCTCCGGTACACGAGGAGGCAGCCTGCCACATCTTTTCACCTGCCAGCGTGGACTCTCATTGGCGAGGTGTAACGTGTGGGAGGCTCACACTGCCCCCGCCATTTCCTGTCTCTGCTGTGCAGGCGTCCCCCAACCAACCTGTAGGAGTCGCTGTCCACAACGTCCAGATTACCACCCATCGACTTCTACCCGCTGACTCTGCCAATTGAGTTAGTATGACGGCCGGCCCAAGCCGGAGGCAACGCCGACATCCGGAGTCGAACGTTGGTGACGAGCGCAATGTCCGCTGCGCCACCCAGCCGCCAAAAACATTACCTCCATTTTTCTTAGATTTTTGGAATTTGTGAATCGATTCGTATGTGAATTGACCCCTAATAGCAACAGTAACTAAGGAAGGAAGGACCTGAAGGCATTTAGCAAAAGGTGAATTGACCCCGCCCTCTTTTCTTCATCCTCCAATCACAACCGTCGCTTCTCTGTTTTTATTTTTGTCAGAGGGAAACAACAGTTTTGATTGGAGGATCAAGAAAAGAGGGCGCGGTTTGAGGTCAACAGTTTGACTCCGTGAACCACATTTAGTTATTTTCTTCATTGTGTTTCCAGCTACGGGATCAGGAACCGAGACGAGGTCACCTTCATGAAGAGACGCAGGAAGAAGTGAAACATGACAGAAAACACCAACACCTTTATTACAGTTTGAGGCCCTAATGAAGTGAAACCATGACAGAAAACACCAACACCTTTATTACAGTTAGAGCCTAATGAAGTGAAACCATGACAGAAAACACCAACACCTTTATTACAGTTAGAGCCTAATGAAGTGAAACCATGACAGAAAACACCAACACCTTTATTACAGTTAGAGCCTAATGAAGTGAAACCATGACAGAAAACACCAACACCTTTATTACAGTTAGAGCCTAATGAAGTGAAACCATGACAGAAAACACCAACACCTTTATTACAGTTAGAGCCTAATGAAGTGAAACCATGACAGAAAACACCAACACCTTTATTACAGTTAGAGCCTAATGAAATGAAACCATGACAGAAAACACCAACACCTTTATTACAGTTAGAGCCTAATGAAATGAAACCATGACAGAAAACACCAACACCTTTATTACAGTTAGTCTAATGAAATGAAACCATGACAGAAAACTCCAACACCTTTATTACAGTTTGAGCTTTTTCAAACACCCATATTGACGTCTCAAAGAGACTACGTGTATATAGGCTAAACGGATTTGGAATTCCAGATTTTAAGCCCCAATTCTCTTAATTTTTTTTACTTAAATTATTTGTATTCAATTTTGAAGTACCATAAATGTAAATGTGAATTAAAAAAAAGCAGCGTTATTGCATTTTGCGTGCGTGGTTCATTTGAGGATTCACATTAGCGAGAGTACATTTATTTACACCTCGTTTAAATGTAAATCAGCACGCTTTGAATATACCGTGTTCCTGATGGCCGACAGACGAGGGCTTTGTTTCCTGGTGTGAGCCAGCGTGAAGCCTGACGCATCATCCCCGTCACGCCACCGACCCCGACGCTGCGAGCGGCCGGCCAGCAACACGGGGTAAATATCTTCTCCTCAGAGGAAATACATAGTAAATGGTGCATTTATATAGCAGCTTTTATCCAAAGCACACAAATCATTTGTTCCTCACATTTTTACCCAGTCACTCACACCGACGGCGGAGGCGACCGTGCGAGGTTAAGTGTCTTGTTCAAGGACACTTCGACAAGCTACCCGGGAGGAGTGGGAATCGAACCAGGAACCTACGGATGACCAGACGACTGCTCTACCTCCTGAGCCACTGTCGCCCCCCCCCCAAGTTGTAACTTGGATGCCACCTATGATGAATTGAAAATGGGGGACCCTGATGTAAACAAGACGAAAGTCTTTCTCTGGTCTGCATCCCCTTAACAATTGTATGTATTGAACTGTACTGTACCCATTCTGCAATCTTAATAAACTTTTCAATCAATCAATCAATCAAACCTTGTTAAAAGAGTTTGTTGTGATGTTATTTTCTTTTCAACACTTAAGCTACAAGGTGAATTCTACTCCTGTTCTCACTGATGGAGACGGGAGGTTGGAATATATCACCTTGTTTTCAGACGTCAGGTTTCTGGCTGCAGGTGTGTTTCTGAGGCGGAGGAAGCAGGTAAACACGGTTCTCCTCCGACGTTATTTCCTGGTTTATTTGAATGTGATATTCAGGATTCTGCAGCGACATTAGATTCAGCGCAAGTACAGTACAACGAAACCAGAATGCAAATGTAACGGTAAAGTGCAATAGTAATATACAATGTACACGTTATAAAATAATGAATTGGTACTACTGAGTTGTAGTGTGTGTGTGTATAGTCTGTCATACCAGTCTGTGTGTGTATATATAATATATATATATATATATATATATATATATATATATATATATATATATATATATATATATATTAGTCTATGTCAGGGGTTCTCACTTTTTTATAACACAACCCCATTTTATTTAGGATTTCTTTTGGCGACCCCACACTTAATGCGTAATTTCAATGTGGAATTAAGGAATATCAAAATAAAAGCACACATTGTTGAACTAATCATGCATATTTATTAGAACATTTTATTACAGCACTAAGTTATCAATACACATTTATAAAATGAGGTATATTTAGCCAAAATATGTTGCCAGAACATAAAAAAAAATTGTATTAACTTTTATTTGCCACCTATACCCACGACCCCACTTTGGGTCGCAACCCGTAGTTTGAGAGCCGCTGGTCTATGTCATACCAGTCTGTGTGTATATACTGTATATATATATATATTAGGGCTGTCAAAGTTAATGCTTTAACTTTGGAGATAAATTTAAATTATTTAAAGCGTTAAATTATTTGTATCTAGATTAATCTATGGAGTGAAAAATGTTCAACGTTCTGAACTTTCAGCAGTATTTACATTTAGTCATTTAGCTGAAACGCTTTTATCCAAAGCGACTTACAAGTTCTGTACGACAAGCCATCAGGAAGGAAGGGCACGACTCTATCAGCTGAGCAACCATGTTCATCAAAGTGTTGAGTGTTACAGTGTAGGTTAGTTTATTAGGACAAGTGCATGACAGTAAGGTTCGTTAGGGTTAGGTCTTTAAAAAAAAAAAATCAGATAATGGTTGAAGAAGTGCGTCTTTAGTCGACGGCGAAAGATTGGACGGGATTCAGCTGTCCTAACTGGGGTGGGTAGTTCATTCCACCATTGTGGGGCAAGGACTGAGAATAGGCGACTTCTCTTTGATGACCCTCCCGGAGCTCGGATAGGAGTAGGTCTGAGGCGGCCAGAAGATGCAGAGCGTAGGGGTCTTGAGGGTGTGTAGTTAGAGACCATTGACCGGAGGTAGGCGGGAGCGGTTCCCTTTGCCGCACGGTATGCTAGGTCGAGGGCCTTGAAGCGGATACGTGCAGCAATGGGGAGCCAGTATCTTTGCTTGTTCTTTTTTTGCATGGACTCATGCACCTTTTTGAAAATCATCTGACATGAATATGGAACACATTTTTGTTGTTAATATGATTTATATTACTGGTAGTTCATACAAGACATTATCGTCCTAATCTGCACTGTAACATAGGCCTGGGTTGTTTTTGTTTCTGTTAGCGCCGCGGATATAAGAAAGAGGTCTAGCTGAGTCAATGTTGATGGTTTTGTTGAACATTTGTATTTCACAGGAGAGAAACTGTATTCAAAGATAGCTATTAAAATAGTCTTCGAATCTAAATATACTTTCTTTGTGTTGATTTTACATTAATTCCATGATTTTGCGAACGGTGCTCTTTTAGAATGGTGTACCAGACGTAGGGAATGGGATGGGTACCGAATTCGGTACGTTTGAGGCACCGAACCGAAACACGTCGGTACTACCGAGTATCGAATCAAGTGAGAAACCAAAAAAAAAAAAAATCTTTTTTATTTATTTTTTTTTTCATGTCAACGTTCACACGCACAATATATGCTTACCTAGGATTTGACTTGATTCAACAACAAAGCAGTCGGAGCAATGACAAGCCGAAAACTGTCAAAATTGTAGTTATTTGAAGTTTGGATTTTTTTTTTACGACTGAGGTAGGTAAATAAAATTTCTTGAGACTAAAGTACTGAAAAAAGGTACCGTTGGGTACCGGTACCGGTATCGGTTCAAATGTGAAAGGTACCCATCCCTGAGTGGGTGAGTGGTGACGGAGTGATCTCACTATTCACTGAACTTGTTCCATCATTCATTCCAAACATGGCCCCAAAAAAAATTCCCAGTTTTGGGAACGGAGTGAGTTTTGTGGTCAACGTTTGGCTGCAGAGAGACTTGGCGCTGCCTGCTGCCAGCTGGACGGGACTCGCTTCATGTTGACATGCTGTACTGGGGAGGCTGGAGACAACACAGTGTTTTAGTGAAGCTTGGAGGCAAGTTTAACCCTTTCACTGCCACACGACAGAAGGTTAACCCTTTATAGACGGTTTGCCGTGTGGCAGTGAAAGGGTTAACCGTCTGTATTGTCGCAGTGAAAGGGTTAACCGTTTTGGTAGTGCGGCAGTGAAAGGGTTAATGCACTCATGATGACACAATGAGACCACAAGGCCAAAAACACAAGAATCATAATAATAATAATAATCATAATAATAATGAAAAACAAACAAACAAAAAGGTGGCCTTGGGGATGAAACTGATATTTAATAGATTAGCAAGGAACTCGAATGCTCCAAAAAATACGATGTTTAAAAATATGTGCCGTAGAGGATTATTGAAACAAATGTTGATGAAACAAAATCATGATGAATTGAAAATGGGGGACCCTGATATAAACAAGATGAAAGTCTTTCTCTGGTCTGCATCCCCTTAACAATTGTGTGTATTGAGCCGTACTGTATTGTACCCATTCTGCAATCTGTTAATACAGTTTTCAATCAATCAATCAATCAATCAATCAATGTTCATGGCACTTTGAGGTGTTGTTTACACTGTAACTGCTGTATGTAGTCATGGCCACAGGGGGGCAGTGTAGTCTTCCTCACGAGGTAGAATTCATCTGGCGGTTCCATATCTGGGACACTGAACTTGATACGTTGTTACATTAAGAAGAAGAATCGTTTCATCAACTCTGTCCCACATCGTGCCAACTATGGCGATGGAGGAATGTGATGATTATAGTTAGTATTTATTTATTGAAAGACAATCCTGAGTCCTGACGACCCCCTGTCCATCCACAGCCCACCAGCCCCCCTTCCCCT
>NC_140178.1:1663184-1681243 GCF_963971535.1 Notolepis coatsorum
GGGCTAACCTTCTGTATTGTCACAGTGAAAGGGTTAACCGGCTGTCGTGTGGCAGTGAAAGGGTTAAACAAACACACACATCACACATAACCACAGGAAACAGGAATGATCAGGAATTAGTTAATTTAGCTGTGGATGTGTGTAAAGTTAGTTTAAGAGCGTTGGCAACTTAATAGCTATAAATATATGGGTTGCCAAGAGAACCTCGCAATCCAGACCAGATTTATAGCTGATTAATGCCGCGGACAGTATGATTCAGTTAGCAGATCATCCAGTTCAACTTCACTTAATAATGAAGTGACAATAAATCCTGAAGAGAAAAGAAAAATCTGCAAAGGAAAAAGACACAGAGATATGTGTTGTGTGGAAAGAGAGAGAGAGAGACAGATAGAGAGAGTGTGTGTGAGAGAGAGAGACATAGGGAGGGAGAGACAGAGGGAGGGAGAGACAGAGAGAGATGGAGAGAGAGAGGGAGAGACACAGAGGGACGGAGAGACAAAGAAAGAGACAGAGAGAGAGGGGAGGGAGAGAGAAAGAAAGAGAGAGAGAAAGAGAGAGAGAGAGAAAGAGAGAGAGGTGGAAACCGAGCTACATTCCTTAACAACCTGTCCACTATACCAAGACATCAGAGACATATACTGTACTTCCCACAAATTGCAAACACCCAAAGAGACTTTGAAAACATCATGGCAAATAACTCAAAACTCCCATACCTACTGGGTGAAATACAACAATGTGCAAACAACGGAATACAACCACCATAAAGACTGTCAATCATACAAAAAAATCCTTCTGTACTGTACTGATTTCTGTTTGTATGACCTCAGGTGAACAGGACCTCAGGTGAATAGGTGAACAGGACCTCAGGTGAATAGGTAAACAGGTAAACAGGTGAACAGGTAAACAGGTGAACAGGTGAACAGGTGAACAGGTGAACAGGACCTCAGGTGAACAGGTGAACAGGACCTCAGGTGAACAGGACCTCAGGTGAACAGGTGTACAGGTGAACAGGTGAACAGGACCTCAGGTGAACAGGACCTCAGGTGAACAGGACCTCAGGTGAACAGGACCTCAGGTGAACAGGTGAACAGGACCTCAGGTGAACAGGACCTCAGGTGAACAGGACCTCAGGTGAACAGGACCTCAGGTGAACAGGTGAACAGGACCTCAGGTGAACAGGTGAACAGGACCTCAGGTGAACAGGACCTCAGGTGAACAGGACCTCAGGTGAACAGGACCTCAGGTGAACAGGACCTCAGGTGAACAGGTGAACAGGACCACAGGTGAACAGGACCTCAGGTGAACAGGTGAACAGGACCTCAGGTGAACAGGTGAACAGGACCTCAGGTGAACAGGTGAACAGGACCTCAGGTGAACAGGTGAACAGGACCTCAGGTGAACAGGTGAACAGGACCTCAGGTGAACAGGACCTCAGGTGAACAGGTGAACAGGTGAACAGGACCTCAGGTGAACAGGACCTCAGGTGAACAGGACCTCAGGTGAACAGGACCTCAGGTGAACAGGACCTCAGGTGAACAGGTGAACAGGACCTCAGGTGAACAGGACCTCAGGTGAACAGGACATCAGGTGAACAGGACCTCAGGTGAACAGGTGAACAGGACCTCAGGTGAACAGGACCTCAGGTGAACAGGTGAACAGGACCTCAGGTGAACAGGACCTCAGGTGAACAGGTGAACAGGACCTCAGGTGAACAGGTGAACAGGTAAACAGGTGAACAGGACCTCAGGTGAACAGTTCAACAGGACCTCAGGTGAACAGGTGAACAGGACCTCAGGTGAACAGGTGAACAGGACCTCAGGTGAACAGGACCTCAGGTGAACAGGACCTCAGGTGAACAGGTGAACAGGACCTCAGGTGAACAGGACCTCAGGTGAACAGGTGAACAGGACCTCAGGTGAACAGGACCTCAGGTGAACAGGTGAACAGGAGAACAGGACCTCAGGTGAACAGGACCTCAGGTGAACAGGTGAACAGGACCTCAGGTGAACAGGTGAACAGGACCTCAGGTGAACAGGACCTCAGGTGAACAGGACCTCAGGTGAACAGGTGAACAGGACCTCAGGTGAACAGGACCTCAGGTGAACAGGTGAACAGGACCTCAGGTGAACAGGTGAACAGGTGAACAGGACCTCAGGTGAACAGGACCTCAGGTGAACAGGACCTCAGGTGAACAGGTGAACAGGACCTCAGGTGAACAGGACCTCAGGTGAACAGGTGAACAGGACCTCAGGTGAACAGGTGAACAGGACCTCAGGTGAACAGGACCTCAGGTGAACAGGTGAACAGGTGAACAGGACCTCAGGTGAACAGGACCTCAGGTGAACAGGACCTCAGGTGAACAGGACCTCAGGTGAACAGGTGAACAGGTGAACAGGACCTCAGCTCTACACCTTGCAGCTCTACACTGTAAAAAATTTGTATGTTTTTTCACGGGAGAGTGAGTGTGAGAGAGACAGACAGAGAGAGGGAGGGAGAGAGAGAGACAGAGAGAGGGAGGGAGAGAGAGACAGAGGGAGGGAGAGAGAGAGAGAGACAGAGAGAGAAACAGAGGGAGGGAGAGAGAGACAGACAGAGGGAGGGAGAGACAGAGAGAGAGCGATGGAGAGACAGAGAAACAGAGGGAGGGAGAGAGAGAGAGAGAGAGGGAGAGAGAGAGACAGAGAGAGAAACGGAGGGAGGGAGAGAGAGAGAGAGACAGACAGAGAGAGAGACAGAGGGAGGGAGAGACAGAGAGACAGAGAGAGAGCGATGGAGAGAGAGATAGAGCGAGAGAAGAGAGAGAGAAAGACAGCGAGAAAGAGAGAGAGAGGAGTTACAGATTACTTTTATTTTTCTACTTTAAGTGTAAATGCCATAAAAATACAGTAAATGACCTTTTATCAAAATATTTAACCATTAAATAAAGGTTGTAATCTGTAAATTTATTTGATTTTACTGTAAACTGACAGTAAGTTATTGGCAACCAATTGATGCCAGACATTTACCGTTTTCTTACCGTTCTTTCTTTTCGAAGTTGGTTAAGGTTAGAGTTTGTCTTAGAGCGTGGCGATAGAACGCCAGGTGCTTTGCAGGCTGTTCGACGCGGAAATGGGCAAGTGGCCAATCAGATTCGCAAATCGCCGAACTCCCTTGTAGAAAGCATGGCCGCCGCTGGGTCGCACAGAACACATGTTTTCTCACTCAGAAGAGCCAGAACGAGGTCCAGCCCTCTCGGTGTGATCCGACCCGGCAGAGCGTCTGCTGGTGCTGCCGGGTTCCTGCCGCCGGAGTGCATTTGGGGAGATCGTTTTTTTTTGCTCCAGTAAAACGTGTGGGCTGTAAATAGGCTCCTGATCGAAGGCTTCTGTTTCGGATTACATTGCACAGGAGACCCGAGTCTCTTCGCCCCGTGCCACTGGAGCTCTCGCCCATGTGTCCCCATTAGGTCTCCTCTCTCTTTCCCAAATATCACGCGCCTGACTCCTGTAGGACACAGATCAAGGTCGCGTCGCCCCACG
Organism: Notolepis coatsorum; assembly: GCF_963971535.1. Lineage (NCBI taxonomy): Eukaryota > Metazoa > Chordata > Actinopteri > Aulopiformes > Paralepididae > Notolepis > Notolepis coatsorum. The sequence goes on from NC_140178.1 coordinate 1,666,703, forward strand.
GTTATACGTTGTTATCACTAATAATGACTTTATGTTATTTTTCCAGATGTTAATCTGCTTAATGAAACCTCGTCAGATGATGTGGCCAGAGGGGTTACAGAGTGGATCTCCACTCAAAATGCTTCTAAATGATAAACGGCTGCATTTATAGAACAGCTTTTATCCCAAAGCGCTTTACAGTTATTTGTTCCTCACGTTTTTACCTGTTCACTCCTCACACGTTCACACACCGACGGCGGAGGCGACCACGCGAGGTGCCAACCTGCTCATCGGGAGGGGTTAGGGGTTAGGTGTCTTGCTCAAGGACACTTCCACACAGTGCCTGGGAGGAGCGGGAATCGAACCGGGAACCTTCTGATTACCAGATGACCGCTCTATACCTCCTGAGACAGTCGCCCCCTAATGTTTAGTGTGAAAAACTGAAAAATTAACCGTATTAAAAACCTGTGTCAGGTATTACTGTACAGCTCAGTCCATTTATTTGAGAACTAAAATCCTTCCTGAAATCCCATGAAATCTCTTTTTGAACGTGTTCATAGACTACATTTGGAATACAAATGAGATGGAACATTTAATTACTGAAATTCCCCCTTGCGCGTATTAAAAATAGGCAGTGGTTGTGTAATATTATATCACAATGTAATACTGTAGCTAAATGTTACGTGGAGATACTGTATACAGATGTAAACTCAGAATTTGTCTCTATGATTTGTCAGAGAGAAATAGGAAATGTGTTAAAAAACCTTAATTACCACAACAGGTCTCCAACTACAGCCCCTCAAGACCCCTCCGCTCTGCACCCTCTGGCCGCCTCAGACCCACTCCTCTCCGAGCTCCTGGGGGGTCTTCAAAGAGAAGCAGGCTATTTTCGGTCCTAACTCCCCACTGTGGGTGGAATGTGAGTAAGGATTTACCCAGACGAAGGTAGACACAGTTGAATAAGAGACCCAGAGAGACCCTGGCCGGGGGGTCTGGTAACTGGCTCCCAGAGACGGGGGAAAACGATGGTCTTTATAGGGAGGTGTAGTGGTTACTTCCTGGTCTATAGGGAGGTGTAGTGGTTACTTCCTGGTCTATAGGGAGGTGTAGTGGTTACTTCCTGGTCTATAGGGAGCTGTAGTGGTTACTTCCTGGTCTATAGGGAGGTGTAGTGATTACTTCCTGGTCTATAGGGAGGTGTAGTGGTTACTTCCTGGTCTATAGGGAGGTGTAGTGGTTACTTCCTGGTCTATAGGGAGCTGTAGTGGTTACTTCCTGGTCTATAGGGAGGTGTAGTGGTTACTTCCTGGTCTATAGGGAGGTGTAGTGGTTACTTCCTGGTCTATAGGGAGGTGTAGTGGTTACTTCCTGGTCTATAGGGAGGTGTAGTGGTTACTTCCTGGTCTATAGGGAGGTGTAGTGGTTACTTCCTGGTCTATAGGGAGGTGTAGTGGTTACTTCCTGGTCTATAGGGAGGTGTAGTGGTTACTTCCTGGACCTTTTTCTTCTTTCTTTTTTACAACAGAATCCTCAACTCAACTCGACTTTTGACCGTAATATGGATCTAATAAGCTGGGCTTTTACAGCGATTGATCGCATATTCTCTACAAGGAAGCAGAATGCGGATGACCCATTATGCCCTCTTGGGAGCTATCAGGCGGGATACACCATAAATTCATACGGGACCTGGCTTGCAATATGCTTTTTCCCGCTGGAGATAAACGACGTTGAGGACGTATATCTTCTAATTGTCATGCTGCTCGGCCTGGGCTCCGTCAGCTGCTGGATCTGGTACTGCCTGAAGCTAATTCGGAAGAAGTTGATTTCCCTGGCCAGGGATCTGGCCGGGATCAAGGAAAACCTAATGGAACTGTTTAAGAAAATCGCTGACCTAAGTACCCTGCGCGGTGATGAACAATTGAGCTCCAAGACCATGTTGGAAAGAGGCGAACTCTACCACGTAGACGAACAGTCATGCTTGAAGACAATTCTTGAGAGACTTGCTTCTAACCATGCAGAGGAACTTTCGCGGTCACAGGCCATACTGGATATCACGTCGGAAATTAGGGACGTGAAAATAAAGATGCCACTGTACCGTAATAGGGGCTACGACGATGGTGACGATGATTAGACAAAATTGACCTGATTCTGACTATATGCGGCATTTCTTCTGCCTCGAGCTGCATGTTATCACTGCTGTGCCATTGTTACTGTAAAAATGTAATGATTGTGTTAATATCATTAATGAGACGTTGAGCTGTATGTGTGTGTCACGAATTTCCCCAAGGGGATTAATAAAGGAATATCTTATATAGGGAGGTGTAGTGGTTACTTCCTGGTCTATAGGGAGGTGTGGTGGTTACTTCCTGGTCTATAGGGAGGTGTAGTGGTTACTTCCTGGTCTATAGGGAGGTGTAGTGGTTACTTCCTGGTCTATAGGGAGGTGTAGTGGTTACGTCATTGCTGTTTCCAGCCGGTCCACCATCTTGAAAACGCAACGTATTTCCCCATTGCCCATTTTGATTGATTGATTGAATAGTTTATTGATTTAGAATGGAAAATCACACATATACATTTGATCACAATATGAACAGGTATACATTTCTCCATTTACCAATAGGATTCCAATAAACACAATAAAGCCATAGGCTTGTTTCCATTGTGGTCCTTCATCATTGGTGTCAGTGGATTTATGTACTGGTGTGTGGACGTGGGTGTTTGTAGTGTCTGTATGTCAGGATGTGTGGTATAAAAACAAAAAATACATACAATAATATTCCATTTTATAGACAATAAAAGAATAAAAAGGAACAACACATATTAAAACCCTTTGTTCACTACTCCCAGCTTCTGCTACTTATGATCCACCTCTTTATAGCTGATTTAAAAGTGGAGAAGGGGCTTATGGGCTTCAACTCCATTGGTAGGCTATTCCATTGTACTGCTGCTGAATATAGGAATGAGTTTTGGCCTATTTTTCTATTGCATCTCACTGGGACGATGTCTGTAGGGCTCCCCCTGGTGGCGTGTCCATGTACATCCCTTACCATGTTAAAATATCCTTAGATATTGAGGGACAGTATTCCTGAGTATCTTGTGTGTCATGTTGAGTTTTATTTGAGAGACCCTCTCCTCAACCCTGAGCCATTTGAGGCTGTTAAAATGTGTCTGTGTAAGGTGAGTCCTGGGATGGAGTTTTAAAATCATTCTAACTAATTTGTTCTGAGCTGTCTGTAGCCTATACATTTCAGGGGCGGCGTGGCTCAGGGGTAGAGCGGGTCGTCCAATGATCGAAGGGTTGGTTGTTCGAATCCCGCTCAAGCCCATGTCCATCCCACTGCCGTTGTGTCCTTGGGCAAGACACTTAACCTACTTGCCTCGTATAAATGTGTATGCATGTGAATGAATGTTGGTGGTGGTCGGAGGGGCCGTAGACGATGATTATTCGCCACGCTTCCGTGAGTCTGCCTCAGGGCAGCTCTGGCTGCAATTGTAGCTTACCACCACCGGTATGACTGTGTATGAACGAATAATGGACTCTGTAAGCGCTCTGGGGTCACTGGGCTGTCTCGAAGAGCGCTATATAAATCCAATCCATTATTATTATTATTATTATTATTAGTGCTACTGTGATGCCATTGTACCAGTACAATTTCTAAATTGTCTCGTTTAAAACAAATAAAGCACACACCACACTGCCACACCACTACAGTTAGGACGGCCGGCGGCTGAGTTGTTGTTAACAAGACGTCTTCATGAAGCCTGCTGTACGTGAGTTGATGTTAACAGGCGCCTCCAAAATTTGCTATTTTAGTTTTCATTTTTGAGGACTGCATACTTTTTTTGCAAACCAAAATACTATACTTTATACTTATACCACATGCATGAGCCTTGTCTCTTTTGAAAGATGACATTCTGAAGTTTCTGAGTCTTCATGACGCCTGTACGTGAGTTGATGTTACAGTGGAGCAGTGTACTGTATCTCGGTGTGATACACTGCCGAGTGTAAATCAGGTCATGAAACACATCATACAACACGCTGCCTGCCTGTCAGGTCCTCCTCACTCACGGTCACCCGGGCTATTTTTCACCTGTTACCATGACGACACCCCTCTCCTCTTCCTCCTCGGCGTGCGGAATGTGAGGAAGGAGGCGCGGGCGGGCGGGCGGAGGAAAGACTAGAAGATAATATGTGTTCATTACCGGCGAAACACAAACCTCTTATTTTTATTTTTATTTTTTTTTCAGCTTCTTGGGAATATGAAAATAGAAAAATAGAATATTGCCAGAGGGGATAGAATGGGCCAGTCACAACTGACTGGCTGGCCTACTTTGTCTACATTTAAAGGACCATTCTGCTGTTTACTACATGTCACTGTCCATCGGTCAACATCCACCCAAAATGTTTCCCCAAATTGCTTTGTTTTTTGAGATATCGTGTTCAAGTTTCAAGTTCAAGTTTGTTTATTATTTGTCATAATAAAATACAGAATACTTTATGATGAAATGCTTGTTTCTGTATGAGCCCCTGAGAGTGTGCTATACAAACAGTAAAAAAGAAAGTAAGTAAAAAAGTAATTAAGAAGTAAGTAAAGGAATGTTCAGTCAATATACAATATACAATACAGAGTAAAAAGAGTAACAGTGAGGTACAATGCAGAAATGAGATGAAGTACAAAACTTAGGGTAGGGTGCAAAATGAGGTATGAATGTAGTGCAAATCTCTTTAATAATCGATACATATAAAGTGTGTTAAAGTGTCTAAAGTGAGTGGTAAGGTGAGTGTTTGTTTAAAGTGAGTGTGGATGTGTGTGCAGTGAGTGTGGATGGTGGGCTGTGGTCACATAGTGTCATTGTCATTGTAGTGTCAACGTTCGCTAAAACGGTGTCATTAAAAGCCTCTTCAAGCTAATATTCAAAACGCAGCACTGGGGAACTTTTATTCTGAAATGTAAAATTCACCTCAACGGCTCCCTTGGCTCTGTTGTGATTGACAGGTCGGGGGGCGGAACCAAAGTATAATGGAGGTCAACAATTGGCTGAAAGTTACACCTCATATATATATATACAGTATATGTGGTAAATATAAATATATAAATGTACATATATGGTATATACAGCACTATTGTACATGCTACCATACAGAGTTATTGAGATATTACTGTATATCAATTAAGAAGATATGGATGTAATAATGAACGTCTGGTCAAACCAAACCTCACACAGATTGTTCGTCACAATCTTCCCATCGTTTGGACCGAGGACCGGACTCAGCCGCATAGAAACGATATTCGATAAGAGTGTAATTAAACTTCGCTGGCCGGACCAACGGAGAAGCATTCAGACTCAACCGTTGAATTACGTTCTCATTGAATGTAATCCCTTTGTGCTTCTCTGATTGGTTAGAAGGAGGAGTGTCACTGCTGCCACACGGAACAATGAACCTCACTGTGTTCTGAATGAATGAAAAATGAACGAATGAAACTGGACTTTGAAGAAGTCTTTATTTGTAGCACATTGACACATCGTCATGCAATGAACACACATGCGAGATGGGCGACACACAGGACACACACATATGCATTTTCATTGAATTGAAAATGGGGGACCCTGATGTAGAGAGCAGCAGAATGTAGCTTCTCATCCAGGAGACAGAGAGCAGCAGAATGTAGCTTCTCATCCAGGAGACAGAGAGCAGCAGCAAAATGTAGCTTCTCATCCTGAAGACAGAGAGCAGCAGAATGTAGCTTCTCATCCAGGAGACAGAGAGCAGCAGCAGAATGTAGCTTCTCATCCTGAAGACAGAGAGCAGCAGAATGTAGCTTCTCATCCAGGAGACAGAGAGCAGCAGAATGTAGCTTCTCATCCAGGAGACAGAGAGCAGCAGAATGTAGCTTCTCATCCAGGAGACAGAGAGCAGCAGAATGTAGCTTCTCATCCAGGAGACAGAGAGCAGCAGCAGAATGTAGCTTCTCATCCAGGAGACAGAGAGCAGCAGAATGTAGCTTCTCATCCTGGAGACAGAGAGCAGCAGCAGAATGTAGCTTCTCATCCAGGAGACAGAGCAGCAGCAGAATGTAGCTTCTCATCCAGGAGACAGAGAGCAGCAGAATGTAGCTTCTCATCCAGGAGACAGAGAGCAGCAGAATGTAGCTTCTCATCCAGGAGACAGAGAGCAGCAGAATGTAGCTTCTCATCCAGGAGACAGAGAGCAGCAGAATGTAGCTTCTCATCCAGGAGACAGAGAGCAGCAGCAAAATGTAGCTTCTCATCCAGGAGACAGAGAGCAGCAGCAGAATGTAGCTTCTCATCCAGGAGACAGAGAGCAGCAGCAGAATGTAGCTTCTCATCCAGGAGACAGAGAGCAGCAGCAGAATGTAGCTTCTCATCCAGGAGACAGAGAGCAGCAGAATGTAGCTTCTCATCCAGGAGACAGAGAGCAGCAGCAGAATGTAGCTTCTCATCCAGGAGACAGAGAGCAGCAGAATGTAGCTTCTCATCCAGGAGACAGAGAGCAGCAGCAGAATGTAGCTTCTCATCCAGGAGACAGAGAGCAGCAGAATGTAGCTTCTCATCCAGGAGACAGAGAGCAGCAGCAGAATGTAGCTTCTCATCCAGGAGACAGAGAGCAGCAGAATGTAGCTTCTCATCCTGGAGACAGAGAGCAGCAGCAGAATGTAGCTTCTCATCCAGGAGACAGAGAGCAGCAGAATGTAGCTTCTCATCCAGGAGACAGAGAGCAGCAGCAGAATGTAGCTTCTCATCCAGGAGACAGAGAGCAGCAGCAGAATGTAGCTTCTCATCCAGGAGACAGAGAGCAGCAGAATGTAGCTTCTCATCCAGGAGACAGAGAGCAGCAGCAGAATGTAGCTTCTCATCCTGAAGACAGAGAGCAGCAGCAGAATGTAGCTTCTCATCCAGGAGACAGAGAGCAGCAGAATGTAGCTTCTCATCCAGGAGACAGAGAGCAGCAGCAGAATGTAGCTTCTCATCCAGGAGACAGAGAGCAGCAGCAGAATGTAGCTTCTCATCCAGGAGACAGAGAGCAGCAGAATGTAGCTTCTCCTCCAGGAGACAGAGAGCAGCAGCAGAATGTAGCTTCTCATCCAGGAGACAGAGAGCAGCAGCAGAATGTAGCTTCTCATCCAGGAGACAGAGAGCAGCAGCAGAATGTAGCTTCTCATCCAGGAGACAGAGAGCAGCAGCAGAATGTAGCTTCTCATCCAGGAGACAGAGAGCAGCAGAATGTAGCTTCTCATCCAGGAGACAGAGAGCAGCAGAATGTAGCTTCTCATCCAGGAGACAGAGAGCAGCAGCAGAATGTAGCTTCTCATCCAGGAGACAGAGAGCAGCAGAATGTAGCTTCTCATCCAGGAGACAGAGAGCAGCAGAATGTAGCTTCTCATCCAGGAGACAGAGAGCAGTAGCAGAATGTAGCTTCTCATCCAGGAGACAGAGAGCAGCAGCAGAATGTAGCTTCTCATCCAGGAGACAGAGAGCAGCAGAATGTAGCTTCTCATCCAGGAGACAGAGAGCAGCAGCAGAATGTAGCTTCTCATCCAGGAGACAGAGAGCAGCAGAATGTAGCTTCTCATCCAGGAGACAGAGAGCAGCAGAATGTAGCTTCTCATCCAGGAGACAGAGAGCAGCAGCAGAATGTAGCTTCTCATCCAGGAGACAGAGAGCAGCAGCAGAATGTAGCTTCTCATCCAGGAGACAGAGAGCAGCAGAATGTAGCTTCTCATCCAGGAGACAGAGAGCAGCAGAATGTAGCTTCTCATCCAGGAGACAGAGAGCAGCAGAATGTAGCTTCTCATCCAGGAGACAGAGAGCAGCAGAATGTAGCTTCTCATCCAGGAGACAGAGAGCAGCAGCAGAATGTAGCTTCTCATCCAGGAGACAGAGAGCAGCAGCAGAATGTAGCTTCTCATCCAGGAGACAGAGAGCAGCAGCAGAATGTAGCTTCTCATCCAGGAGACAGAGAGCAGCAGAATGTAGCTTCTCATCCAGGAGACAGAGAGCAGCAGAATGTAGCTTCTCATCCAGGAGACAGAGAGCAGCAGAATGTAGCTTCTCATCCAGGAGACAGAGAGCAGCAGCAGAATGTAGCTTCTCATCCAGGAGACAGAGAGCAGCAGCAGAATGTAGCTTCTCATCCAGGAGACAGAGAGCAGCAGCAGAATGTAGCTTCTCATCCAGGAGACAGAGAGCAGCAGCAGAATGTAGCTTCTCATCCAGGAGACAGAGAGCAGCAGCAGAATGTAGCTTCTCATCCAGGAGACAGAGAGCAGCAGAATGTAGCTTCTCATCCAGGAGACAGAGAGCAGCAGAATGTAGCTTCTCATCCAGGAGACAGAGAGCAGCAGAATGTAGCTTCTCATCCAGGAGACAGAGAGCAGCAGCAGAATGTAGCTTCTCATCCAGGAGACAGAGAGCAGCAGAATGTAGCTTCTCATCCAGGAGACAGAGAGCAGCAGCAGAATGTAGCTTCTCATCCAGGAGACAGAGAGCAGCAGAATGTAGCTTCTCATCCAGGAGACAGAGAGCAGCAGCAGAATGTAGCTTCTCATCCTGGAGACAGAGAGCAGCAGCAGAATGTAGCTTCTCATCCAGGAGACAGAGAGCAGCAGAATGTAGCTTCTCATCCAGGAGACAGAGAGCAGCAGCAGAATGTAGCTTCTCATCCAGGAGACAGAGAGCAGCAGAATGTAGCTTCTCATCCAGGAGACAGAGAGCAGCAGAATGTAGCTTCTCATCCTGGAGACAGAGAGCAGCAGCAGAATGTAGCTTCTCATCCAGGAGACAGAGAGCAGCAGCAGAATGTAGCTTCTCATCCAGGAGACAGAGAGCAGCAGAATGTAGCTTCTCATCCAGGAGACAGAGAGCAGCAGAATGTAGCTTCTCATCCAGGAGACAGAGAGCAGCAGAATGTAGCTTCTCATCCAGGAGACAGAGAGCAGCAGCAGAATGTAGCTTCTCATCCAGGAGACAGAGAGCAGCAGCAGAATGTAGCTTCTCATCCAGGAGACAGAGAGCAGCAGAATGTAGCTTCTCATCCAGGAGACAGAGAGCAGCAGAATGTAGCTTCTCATCCAGGAGACAGAGAGCAGCAGAATGTAGCTTCTCATCCAGGAGACAGAGAGCAGCAGAATGTAGCTTCTCATCCAGGAGACAGAGAGCAGCAGCAGAATGTAGCTTCTCATCCAGGAGACAGAGAGCAGCAGCAGAATGTAGCTTCTCATCCAGGAGACAGAGAGCAGCAGCAGAATGTAGCTTCTCATCCAGGAGACAGAGAGCAGCAGCAGAATGTAGCTTCTCATCCAGGAGACAGAGAGCAGCAGAATGTAGCTTCTCATCCAGGAGACAGAGAGCAGCAGAATGTAGCTTCTCATCCTGGAGACAGAGAGCAGCAGAATGTAGCTTCTCATCCAGGAGACAGAGAGCAGCAGAATGTAGCTTCTCATCCAGGAGACAGAGAGCAGCAGAATGTAGCTTCTCATCCTGGAGACAGAGAGCAGCAGAATGTAGCTTCTCATCCTGGAGACAGAGAGCAGCAGCAGAATGTAGCTTCTCATCCAGGAGACAGAGAGCAGCAGAATGTAGCTTCTCATCCTGGAGACAGAGAGCAGCAGAATGTAGCTTCTCATCCTGGAGACAGAGAGCAGCAGCAGAATGTAGCTTCTCATCCAGGAGACAGAGAGCAGCAGAATGTAGCTTCTCATCCAGGAGACAGAGAGCAGCAGAATGTAGCTTCTCATCCTGGAGACAGAGAGCAGCAGCAGAATGTAGCTTCTCATCCAGGAGACAGAGAGCAGCAGCAGAATGTAGCTTCTCATCCAGGAGACAGAGAGCAGCAGCAGAATGTAGCTTCTCATCCAGGAGACAGAGAGCAGCAGCAGAATGTAGCTTCTCATCCAGGAGACAGAGAGCAGCAGCAGAATGTAGCTTCTCATCCAGGAGACAGAGAGCAGCAGAATGTAGCTTCTCATCCAGGAGACAGAGAGCAGCAGAATGTAGCTTCTCATCCGGGAGACAGAGAGCAGCAGCAGAATGTAGCTTCTCATCCAGGAGACAGAGAGCAGCAGCAGAATGTAGCTTCTCATCCAGGAGACAGAGAGCAGCAGCAGAATGTAGCTTCTCATCCAGGAGACAGAGAGCAGCAGCAGAATGTAGCTTCTCATCCAGGAGACAGAGCAGCAGCAGAATGTAGCTTCTCATCCAGGAGACAGAGAGCAGCAGCAGAATGTAGCTTCTCATCCAGGAGACAGAGAGCAGCATAATGTAGCTTCTCATCCAGGAGACAGAGAGCAGCAGCAGAATGTAGCTTCTCATCCTGGAGACAGAGAGCAGCAGAATGTAGCTTCTCATCCAGGAGACAGAGAGCAGCAGAATGTAGCTTCTCATCCTGGAGACAGAGAGCAGCAGCAGAATGTAGCTTCTCATCCAGGAGACAGAGAGCAGCAGCAGAATGTAGCTTCTCATCCAGGAGACAGAGAGCAGCAGAATGTAGCTTCTCATCCTGAAGACAGAGAGCAGCAGCAGAATGTAGCTTCTCATCCAGGAGACAGAGAGCAGCAGCAGAATGTAGCTTCTCATCCAGGAGACAGAGAGCAGCAGCAGAATGTAGCTTCTCATCCAGGAGACAGAGAGCAGCAGAATGTAGCTTCTCATCCAGGAGACAGAGAGCAGCAGAATGTAGCTTCTCATCCTGGAGACAGAGAGCAGCAGCAGAATGTAGCTTCTCATCCAGGAGACAGAGAGCAGCAGCAGAATGTAGCTTCTCATCCAGGAGACAGAGAGCAGCAGAATGTAGCTTCTCATCCAGGAGACAGAGAGCAGCAGAATGTAGCTTCTCATCCAGGAGACAGAGAGCAGCAGAATGTAGCTTCTCATCCAGGAGACAGAGAGCAGCAGCAGAATGTAGCTTCTCATCCAGGAGACAGAGAGCAGCAGCAGAATGTAGCTTCTCATCCAGGAGACAGAGAGCAGCAGAATGTAGCTTCTCATCCAGGAGACAGAGAGCAGCAGAATGTAGCTTCTCATCCAGGAGACAGAGAGCAGCAGAATGTAGCTTCTCATCCAGGAGACAGAGAGCAGCAGAATGTAGCTTCTCATCCAGGAGACAGAGAGCAGCAGCAGAATGTAGCTTCTCATCCAGGAGACAGAGAGCAGCAGCAGAATGTAGCTTCTCATCCAGGAGACAGAGAGCAGCAGCAGAATGTAGCTTCTCATCCAGGAGACAGAGAGCAGCAGCAGAATGTAGCTTCTCATCCAGGAGACAGAGAGCAGCAGAATGTAGCTTCTCATCCAGGAGACAGAGAGCAGCAGAATGTAGCTTCTCATCCTGGAGACAGAGAGCAGCAGAATGTAGCTTCTCATCCAGGAGACAGAGAGCAGCAGAATGTAGCTTCTCATCCAGGAGACAGAGAGCAGCAGAATGTAGCTTCTCATCCTGGAGACAGAGAGCAGCAGAATGTAGCTTCTCATCCTGGAGACAGAGAGCAGCAGCAGAATGTAGCTTCTCATCCAGGAGACAGAGAGCAGCAGAATGTAGCTTCTCATCCTGGAGACAGAGAGCAGCAGAATGTAGCTTCTCATCCTGGAGACAGAGAGCAGCAGCAGAATGTAGCTTCTCATCCAGGAGACAGAGAGCAGCAGAATGTAGCTTCTCATCCAGGAGACAGAGAGCAGCAGAATGTAGCTTCTCATCCTGGAGACAGAGAGCAGCAGCAGAATGTAGCTTCTCATCCAGGAGACAGAGAGCAGCAGCAGAATGTAGCTTCTCATCCAGGAGACAGAGAGCAGCAGCAGAATGTAGCTTCTCATCCAGGAGACAGAGAGCAGCAGCAGAATGTAGCTTCTCATCCAGGAGACGGAGAGCAGCAGCAGAATGTAGCTTCTCATCCAGGAGACAGAGAGCAGCAGAATGTAGCTTCTCATCCAGGAGACAGAGAGCAGCAGAATGTAGCTTCTCATCCGGGAGACAGAGAGCAGCAGCAGAATGTAGCTTCTCATCCAGGAGACAGAGAGCAGCAGCAGAATGTAGCTTCTCATCCAGGAGACAGAGAGCAGCAGCAGAATGTAGCTTCTCATCCAGGAGACAGAGAGCAGCAGCAGAATGTAGCTTCTCATCCAGGAGACAGAGCAGCAGCAGAATGTAGCTTCTCATCCAGGAGACAGAGAGCAGCAGCAGAATGTAGCTTCTCATCCAGGAGACAGAGAGCAGCATAATGTAGCTTCTCATCCAGGAGACAGAGAGCAGCAGCAGAATGTAGCTTCTCATCCTGGAGACAGAGAGCAGCAGAATGTAGCTTCTCATCCAGGAGACAGAGAGCAGCAGAATGTAGCTTCTCATCCTGGAGACAGAGAGCAGCAGCAGAATGTAGCTTCTCATCCAGGAGACAGAGAGCAGCAGCAGAATGTAGCTTCTCATCCAGGAGACAGAGAGCAGCAGAATGTAGCTTCTCATCCTGAAGACAGAGAGCAGCAGCAGAATGTAGCTTCTCATCCAGGAGACAGAGAGCAGCAGCAGAATGTAGCTTCTCATCCAGGAGACAGAGAGCAGCAGCAGAATGTAGCTTCTCATCCAGGAGACAGAGAGCAGCAGCAGAATGTAGCTTCTCATCCAGGAGACAGAGAGCAGCAGAATGTAGCTTCTCATCCAGGAGACAGAGAGCAGCAGAATGTAGCTTCTCATCCTGGAGACAGAGAGCAGCAGAATGTAGCTTCTCATCCAGGAGACAGAGAGCAGCAGAATGTAGCTTCTCATCCAGGAGACAGAGAGCAGCAGCAGAATGTAGCTTCTCATCCAGGAGACAGAGAGCAGCAGAATGTAGCTTCTCATCCAGGAGACAGAGAGCAGCAGCAGAATGTAGCTTCTCATCCAGGAGACAGAGAGCAGCAGCAGAATGTAGCTTCTCATCCAGGAGACAGAGAGCAGCAGCAGAATGTAGCTTCTCATCCTTAGACCACGCCCCCTTAGGCCACACCCCCTCAGTGTATCTCTTGAACCGTTTGTCGTAGAGACTTGCGGGTTGTGCCATTGGACTCGGTAGGGATATCCTCTTTCATTGGTCGATGTTGACCACTCCCCCAATACTTAGACCACGCCCCCTTAGTCCACACCCCCTTAGTCCCGAAAAATTTCAAAAACTCGGACAAGTCTGAAATTTTTTTTAAACTCGGAAAAGTCAGAACATTTTCAAAAACTCGGAAAAGTCTGAACATTTTTAAAAACTAGGAAAAATAAAAAATAAATCCAAAAACTCGGAAAAGTTCAATTTTTTTTTAAAACTCGGAAAAGTCAGAAATTTTTTAAAAACTCGGAAAAGTCAGACATTTTTTAAAAACTCGGAAAAGTCCTGTTGGCCGGCGGTGCACAGGCGTCACTCACACTTTCACAATTTCCCCCGTGCGGAATTGTCTAGTTCTAATTTATAATTTATAATTGTTAGTTTAACAACTGTTCCAAGCATCATCGTTACTCACAGGTGGTCCCCAGAGCGGAGCGTCCAGAGAGAGCCAGGCCTCGTCTCCAGTGATGCAGTGGTGGTAGGACGCGGTTAGATCACTGAGGCAGAAGTGTGCGCAATCGCGCACGGATGTGCACGCGCGCACACAAAAATGCATTCACAATTGTCACTGGACTCGTCGCGCCGTGCGCCAAGTACCCGGCCGGCACTTATCACCTAGACTTTGCATAATAATAGGATACCGATAGCATAACAACGAGAAGAGCCAAACCAAAATACAAGCCCTGTACCAATTGGTGGGGGTTTGCTTGATCTGTGGTCCCGACTGGAAGGATGAGACATTAAGTTGTGCTTCAGTCTGAAGGAAACTGTCCTTCTGTAAACTAAGTTACATTGTTAATTTAGTTTGTATTTACTTTTCTAGTTTAAGTTCATTCAATTAAAGAAATTGTAACTACAATTACATTTAAAACATTGTTATGCATAATAATCATCTGTTCTGTGCGCAACCGAGGTAACATGTATGCGCGCGCGTGCACATGGAGTCTGGGCAGTTCCCATATTACGACTGCACCACTGCTCGTCTCCACTAGCCAGGGTTTAGCTGTGGCCTCGTCTCCACTAGCCAGGGTTTAGCTGTGGCCTCGTCTCCACTAGCCAGGGTTTAGCTGTGGCCTCGTCTCCACTAGCCAGGGTTTAGCTGTGGCCTCGTCTCCACTAGCCAGGGTTTAGCTGTGGCCTCGTCTCCACTAGTCAGGGTTTAGCTGTGGCCTTGTCTCCACTAGCCAGGGTTTAGCTGTGCCTCGTCTCCACTAGTCAGGGTTTAGCTGTGGCCTTGTCTCCACTAGCCAGGGTTTAGCTGTGGCCTCGTCTCCACTAGTCAGGGTTTAGCTGTGGCCTTGTCTCCACTAGCCAGGGTTTAGCTGTGGCCTCGTCTCCACTAGCCAGGGTTTAGCCGTGCTGTGGCCTCGTCTCCACTAGCCAGGGTTTAGCTGTGGCCTCGTCTCCACTAGCCAGGGTTTAGCTGTGGCCTCGTCTCCACTAGCCAGGGTTTAGCTGTGGCCTCGTCTCCACTAGCCAGGGTTTAGCT
>NC_140178.1:1681443-1721443 GCF_963971535.1 Notolepis coatsorum
ACTCACTGGATCATTATGCATTTGGGTTTATTATTATTATCAGTATCATTATGAGAGCCGCTCCTCTGAGTCGCGGAGTCAGTGGCGAGGCTGACGGAGGAGACGCACCATGAGGGCTCTGCTCCTCGGCCACCTTCTCCTCAGAGTGCTGCTGTGCCACGCGGAGGGCGACCCCTCCTCCGTGGTCGTCATGGCACCGAGGTACAACAACAACGCCTCCAAGCCGGGAGACAACAACGTGTCCGAGAGCCAACAACAACAACAACAACAACCACAACAACACACCGAGGACTGGTGCCGGGGCTACTACGACGTGATGGGCCAGTGGGACCCGCCGTTCGTCTGCCGGACGGGCGGCTACCTGTTCTGCTGCGGGACCTGTGGCTTCCGCTTCTGCTGCGCCTTCCAGAGCTCGCGGCTGGCCCAGAGCGGCTGCACCAACTACGACACGCCGCCCTGGATGGTCACGGGCCGCCCCCCCGCCCCGGAGCAGGTGGACGCCGTGCTGGACCCCGGCGACGAGGACCGCACCAACCTGCTGGTCTACATCATCTGCGGGGTGGTCGCCATGTTGGCACTAGTGGGGATTTTCACCAGGCTGGGTTTGGAAAAGGCAAACCGTCCAAACAGAGAGAATATGTCCAGCAGGTATGTCACCAGTAGCACCGTGCACTCGTTTTTTAAGTTTCTTTTTGTACCACACTACAGACTGTCTGTAGTGTGGTAGTGAAAGAGTTAACCTTCTGTAGTGTGGTAGTGAAAGAGTTAACCTTCTGTAGTGTGGTAGTGAAAGAGTTAACCTTCTGTAGTGTGGTAGTGAAAGGGTTAACCTTCTGTAGTGTGGTAGTGAAAGGTTAACCTTCTGTAGTGTGGTAGTGAAAGGTTAACCGTCTGTAGTGTGGTAGTGAAAGAGTTAACCTGCTGTAGTGTGGTAGTGAAAGGGTTAACCTTCTGTAGTGTGGTAGTGAAAGAGTTAACCGTCTGTAGTGTGGTAGTGAAAGAGTTAACCGTCTGTAGTGTGGTAGTGAAAGGTTAACCTTCTGTAGTGTGGTAGTGAAAGGTTAACCCTCTGTAGTGTGGTAGTGAAAGGGTTAACTGTCTGTAGTGTGGTAGTAAAAGGGTTAACCTTCTGTAGTGTGGTAGTGAAAGGTTAACCTTCTGTAGTGTGGTAGTGAAAGGGTTAAACTTCTGTAGTGTGGTAGTGAAAGGGTTAACCTTCTGTAGTGTGGTAGTGAAAGGGTTAACCTTCTGTAGTGTGGTAGTGAAAGGGTTAACCTTCTGTAGTGTGGTAGTGAAAGGTTAACCGTCTGTAGTGTGGTAGTGAAAGGTTAACCTTCTGTAGTGTGGTAGTGAAAGGTTAACCTTCTGTAGTGTGGTAGTGAAAGGTTAACCGTCTGTAGTGTGGTAGTGAAAGGTTAACCGTCTGTAGTGTGGTAGTGAAAGAGTTAACCTGCTGTAGTGTGGTAGTGAAAGGGTTAACCTTCTGTAGTGTGGTAGTGAAAGAGTTAACCGTCTGTAGTGTGGTAGTGAAAGAGTTAACCGTCTGTAGTGTGGTAGTGAAAGGTTAACCTTCTGTAGTGTGGTAGTGAAAGGTTAACCCTCTGTAGTGTGGTAGTGAAAGGTTAACCTTCTGTAGTGTGGTAGTGAAAGGGTTAACCTTCTGTAGTGTGGTAGTGAAAGGTTAAACTTCTGTAGTGTGGTAGTGAAAGGTTAACCTTCTGTAGTGTGGTAGTGAAAGGTTAACCTTCTGTAGTGTGGTAGTGAAAGGTTAAACTTCTGTAGTGTGGTAGTGAAAGGGTTAACCTTCTGTAGTGTGGTAGTGAAAGGTTAACCTTCTGTAGTGTGGTAGTGAAAGGGTTAACCTTCTGTAGTGTGGTAGTGAAAGAGTTAACCTTCTGTAGTGTGGTAGTGAAAGAGTTAACCTTCTGTAGTGTGGTAGTGAAAGAGTTAACCTTCTGTAGTGTGGTAGTGAAAGGGTTAACCTTCTGTAGTGTGGTAGTGAAGGGTTAACCGTCTGTAGTGTGGTAGTGAAAGGTTAACCGTCTGTAGTGTGGTAGTGAAAGGTTAACCTTCTGTAGTGTGGTAGTGAAAGGTTAACCTTCTGTAGTGTGGTAGTGAGAGGTTAACCTTCTGTAGTGTGGTAGTGAAAGGGTTAACTGTCTGTAGTGTGGTAGTGAAAGAGTTAACCTTCTGTAGTGTGGTAGTGAAAGAGTTAACCGTCTGTAGTGTGGTAGTGAAAGGTTAACCTGTAGTGTGGTAGTGAAAGGTTAACCTTCCTTCTGTAGTGTGGTAGTGAAAGGTTAACCTTCTGTAGTGTGGTAGTGAAAGGTTAACCTTCTGTAGTGTGGTAGTGAAAGGTTAACCGTCCTTCTGTAGTGTGGTAGTGAAAGGTTAACCTTCTGTAGTGTGGTAGTGAAAGGTTAACCTTCTGTAGTGTGGTAGTGAAAGGTTAACCTTCTGTAGTGTGGTAGTGAAAGGTTAACCTTCTGTAGTGTGGTAGTGAAAGGTTAACCGTCTGTAGTGTGGTAGTGAAAGGTTAACCTTCCTTCTGTAGTGTGGTAGTGAAAGGTTAACCGTCCTTCTGTAGTGTGGTAGTGAAAGGTTAACCGTCTGTAGTGTGGTAGTGAAAGGTTAACCTTCTGTAGTGTGGTAGTGAAAGGTTAACCGTCCTTCTGTAGTGTGGTAGTGAAAGGTTAACCTTCTGTAGTGTGGTAGTGAAAGGTTAACCGTCTGTAGTGTGGTAGTGAAAGGTTAACCTTCCTTCTGTAGTGTGGTAGTGAAAGGTTAACCGTCCTTCTGTAGTGTGGTAGTGAAAGGTTAACCTTCTGTAGTGTGGTAGTGAAAGGTTAACCGTCCTTCTGTAGTGTGGATTTGAATTTAGGACTTGAACTTGAACTCTACTCTGAACAAGGTTAATCAAACAATCTTACAGAAACAGGTCTTCACCTTCCACAGGCAGGTATTATTGATTGGTCGATCTCCAACATACTAACAATGAACAATGAACAATATGCTACACATGAAATAAAACTGACCCATATGAAAGAACATCAAAGTGTTGCCCCAAACGCGTCTATTCGAATCCCAACCGGTTCATGCTTCCGCGTTCGCGTTTTGCAAATCTGATTGGCCACTGCCGTTTCTGGTGCGATCTGATTGGCCACTGACGTTTCTGGTCATGTGACATGTGCGCCCAATCGCGTGACACGCCCATTTCCGCCTCGACCAGCAGCAAACTACCTAACGCCTAGTTTATCACTGGTTAAGCTTAGGCAACTCTTTCGAAGTTGGTTAAGGTTAGAGTTTGGAATCAGGGCTGGTGTTCTATCGCCCTGCTCTAAGACAATCTCTAACCTTAACCAACTTCTAAAAAAAGCTTAACACTTTGGGTGCCGGAAAACGATTTACAGCGTCATTCCCGGCCATGCTCAAGTTGCCGAAGGACGCTTTACAGCGTCTTTAATATCAATATTTCAAAAATCTGTGATCGGATTCATATTTCCCCTCCGCTGGCCTGAGATCCACCAGGAGGACCCACTGAGCTCTCTGGCGGTTCAGGAGCGCCATCTGGTGGCCGATCGGCGCAATCGCCAAACAGGAAGTGCTGTGGAGGTTGTGCTGGTCGGCCATATTACTTCCGGGCACTCGGTTTGGCTGCCGGCACTCTGGCTCGTCACAATATATAGCGATCCATTGCCAATAACTCGATAAACAACATGATTTGGACGTATATAGTATTATGCAAGCTGGAAATGGTTCATCAGGATAAACATCCCATAATCGAAAACGGTCTACACCACGCTGATTGTCCAACGGCGCGAGGAAGATCCGGTAAGATTCAGCGTTATTTTTGAACGTGTTCCATATAAACTGTTATGATGAACATATGACCCACACTAGATGAATGATATAACGCTGCCCACGGAATTATAAACGATCCCCCGCCCATCCGGTCATCATCAGATCATACGTAGATCATTCTAGAAGTACGTCCAATTGAAATTTTTTATATCGCCCCGATTGCCATCAAACTGTATTTCATCATCAATATAATGCATTTGGGGCTATAGATCACGTTCTGGAGAAAGCTGCAGAAAGAGATGAAAACATACTTATACATTAGACCATACTTTACTATGAATATGTGAATGAAAAAGTTTAACGTTGCTACACAATGAACAATACATATAGGACTTTGAATGGGCCATAGTAATGGCAATGTAGCAATAGAATTTAAAAAGTTATAGCCCTGCAAAGAAGGGGTACTTCTCCATAGACAAATAGAGCTCTCTCTCTCTCTCTCTCTCTCTCTCTGAGCTGGCAATCTATGGTATATCATGAATTTAACCCATGGCACCCAAAGTGTTAACCGGCGAAATAACTTGCCGTCACACGATTGGTGCGACCAGAAACATCAGTGGCCAATCAGAGCGCAAAACGCGAACGCGGAAGCACAAACCGGTTGGGATTCGAATAGACGCGCCCCGGACCCATCACCTGTAGGCTCAAGCTAAACAGTCGGACTCAAATTCCAAAGCATTTGGAATTATTTGTACAACATCATTGTCAACTTGTGCATATCATTTATTTTAATGTTCTTTTTATGGTAGAGATGCATAAAAGTGTGAGAGCCACCTTTGTCTCAGCACGTTTTGAAAAGTGGGCTTTGTTACATCATGATGCAGGCCTCTCACATGTCATCATTCTTGTTAAAAAAAAATTCTATTAAACTAGCTTAGTCTGTGGTTCATACAGGCTCTTTACCTTGAACAAGGTCTTTATTAAACTAGCTTCATCTGTGGTTCATACGGGCTCTTTACCTTGAACAAGGTCTTTATTAAACTAGCTTCATCTGTGGTTCATACGGGCTCTTTACCTTGAACAAGGTCTTTATTAAACTAGCTTCATCTGTGGTTCATACGGGCTCTTTACCTTGAACACAGTCTTTATTAAACTAGCTTCATCTGTGGTTCATACGGGCTCTTTACCTTGAACAAGGTCTTTATTAAACTAGCTTCATATGTGGTTCATACGGGCTCTTTACCTTGAACAAGGTCTTTATTAAACTAGCTTCATCTGTGGTTCATTGTTAATTTGTAGACATATAACACGCGGACAATAACTAAACTATTTTGGGGGGAAAAGGAGGAACTCGACGTCCGTTCACTCCGGTCGTGATGATTACAAACGTTCCCCTTCACTCCGGTCACACAGCTGTTTCAAATCTGCCTCCTCAATCACTCAGACACACCCCCTTTTCTACCATTGGCTTGGTGACCAGGTAAGCCCGCCCCCTCTAGCCTGACAGTGACAGCCATGCGGGCGGAGATAGCGGGTCAGTTTCCCTGACGACGTGAACGACTCTCCTTCAGAGGAGGAGGACATCGCCTCGTGTTCATTTTCCCGCCTCTTTTCCCACTTCCTGTTTCCAGCCTATTTGTTGACGGCGTAAAAAGAAATAACAACATACGGTAATTTATCAATGTGACCCCTTATTAAAATGAGGTTAGTTAGCAAAACAATGTTACTTTACACAACACATGCAGTATAAAAGACAAGATTACCGCTAGACAGGAAAGGAAACTGTGGTGTGGCGTCCTTTATTACTTAGCCAAAGTTTCCAGCCGCAGGTGGAAAGAAACCTTGGTGTCTTTTTTCCTCAAAATGACAAACGCCCTTCAGAGACCCCCCCCGCCCTTCAGAGACCACCCCCCCCCCTGGCCAATCAGAGCGCAAAACGCGAACGCGGAAGCACAAACCGGTTGGGATTCGAATAGACGCGCCCCGGACCCATCACCTGTAGGCTCAAGCTAAACAGTCGGACTCAAATTCCAAAGCATTTGGAATTATTTGTACAACATCATTGTCAACTTGTGCATATCATTTATTTTAATGTTCTTTTTATGGTAGAGATGCATAAAAGTGTGAGAGCCACCTTTGTCTCAGCACGTTTTGAAAAGTGGGCTTTCTTACATCATGATGCAGGCCTCTCACATGTCATCATTCTTGTTAAAAAAAAATTCTATTAAACTAGCTTAGTCTGTGGTTCATACAGGCTCTTTACCTTGAACAAGGTCTTTATTAAACTAGCTTCATCTGTGGTTCATACAGGCTCTTTACCTTGAACAAGGTCTTTATTAAACTAGCTTCATCTGTGGTTCATACGGGCTCTTTACCTTGAACAAGGTCTTTATTAAACTAGCTTCATCTGTGGTTCATACGGGCTCTTTACCTTGAACAAGGTCTTTATTAAACTAGCTTCATCTGTGGTTCATACAGGCTCTTTACCTTGAACACAGTCTTTATTAAACTAGCTTCATCTGTGGTTCATACGGGCTCTTTACCTTGAACAAGGTCTTTATTAAACTAGCTTCATATGTGGTTCATACGGGCTCTTTACCTTGAACAAGGTCTTTATTAAACTAGCTTCATCTGTGGTTCATTGTTAATTTGTAGACATATAACACGCGGACAATAACTAAACTATTTTGGGGGGAAAAGGAGGAACTCGACGTCCGTTCACTCCGGTCGTGATGATTACAAACGTTCCCCTTCACTCCGGTCACACAGCTGTTTCAAATCTGCCTCCTCAATCACTCAGACACACCCCCTTTTCTACCATTGGCTTGGTGACCAGGTAAGCCCGCCCCCTCTAGCCTGACAGTGACAGCCATGCGGGCGGAGATAGCGGGTCAGTTTCCCTGACGACGTGAACGACTCTCCTTCAGAGGAGGAGGACATCGCCTCGTGTTCATTTTCCCGCCTCTTTTCCCACTTCCTGTTTCCAGCCTATTTGTTGACGGCGTAAAAAGAAATAACAACATACGGTAATTTATCAATGTGACCCCTTATTAAAATGAGGTTAGTTAGCAAAACAATGTTACTTTACACAACACATGCAGTATAAAGGACAAGATTACCGCTAGACAGGAAAGGAAACTGTGGTGTGGCGTCCTTTATTACTTAGCCAAAGTTTCCAGCCGCAGGTGGAAAGAAACCTTGGTGTCATTTTCCTCAAAATGACAAACGCCCTTCAGAGACCCCCCCCGCCCTTCAGAGACCACCCCCCCCTTCAGAGACCCCCCCCCCCTTCAGAGACCCCGCACGGGGGAAATTGTGAAAGTGTGGGTGACGCTTGTGCACCGCCGGCCAACAGGAAAGGATACAAAAAGGGGGCGCGGCCTAAGGATCAGGGAAGTGGTCAACATAGACCATTTGAAGACTATTTAAAATATTTCGGATTTTTCGGACTTTTAGAAATTTTTAAGACTTTTCCGAGTTTTTTGAATTTTTCTGACTTTTCCGAGTATAATTTTTTTTGACTTTTCCGAGTTTTTGAATTTTTTTGAACTTTTCCAAGTTTTTCAAATTTTTCAGACTTTTCTGAGTTTTTCAAATTTTTCGGACTTTTATGAGTTTTAAAATTTTTTCTGACTTTTCCGAGTTTTTGAAATTTTTCGCTCACTGACCCCTCCTCGTCTCCTCTGTGTCTCCAGGACTCTGACCAGTAGCTCACTGACCTCCTCGTCTCCTCTGTGTCTCCAGGACTCTGACCAGTAGCTCACTGACCTCCTCGTCTCCTCTGTGTCTCCAGGACTCTGACCAGTAGCTCACTGACCTCCTCGTCTCCTCTGTGTCTCCAGGACTCTGACCAGTAGCTCACTGACCTCCTCGTCTCCTCTGTGTCTCCAGGACTCTGACCAGTAGCTCACTGACCTCCTCGTCTCCTCTGTGTCTCCAGGACTCTGACCAGTAGCTCACTGACCTCCTCGTCTCCTCTGTGTCTCCAGGACTCTGACCAGTAGCTCACTGACCTCCTCGTCTCCTCTGTGTCTCCAGGACTCTGACCAGTAGCTCACTGACCTCCTCGTCTCCTCTGTGTCTCCAGGACTCTGGCCGGGCGGCGCCACCCTGCTCCGGGAGAACTGACCGAGGACGTCAGAATGCACGCTGGGCAGCACTACGACGACATACAGGCCCGGGTGTCCGGCACCGGTCTGCGTGAGTATGATGACGACTCCATGTGAGGATTGTGTGAGAAATTGTCGGAAACCGGTTTTAAGCCATAAATATTGGATCAGATTTTTTTGGATGTGTGTGTGTGTGTGTGTGTGTGTGTGTGCGTGTGTGTGTGCGTGTGTGTGTGTGTGTGTGTGTGTGTGTGTGTGTGTGTGTGTGTGTGTGTGTGTGTGTGTGTGTGTGTGTGTGTGTGTGTGTGTGTGTGTGAGTGTGTGTGTGTGAGTGTGTGTGTGTGTGTGTGTGTGTGTGTGTGTGTGTGTGTGTGTGTGTGTGTGTGTGTGTGTGTGTGTGTGTGTGTGTGTGTGTGTGTGTGTGTGTGTGTGTGTGTGTGTGTGTGTGTGTGTGTGTGTGTGTGTGTGTGTGTGTGTGTGCGAGTGATTAGGAGAGAAATGGAGAGGAACTTGACTCGCTGTGAGTTTGGTTATTTTCTCACCTGCCTCACATGATGAAGGTGATATTGCATATTTTCTCATAGCCTCTGCCTCCGCGGCGACACATGATGAGGCAGTGAATCTGTGTGAAGTGTTGGTCTTCAGGTTAACCTCTTAGGGGGCGACAGTGGCTCAGCAGGTAGAGCAGTCGTCTGGTAATCCAGAGGTTCCTAGTTCGATTCCCGCTCCTCCCGGGCAGCATGTCGAAGCGTTCTTGAGCAACTTGACACTTAACCCCTAACTGCTCCCGATGAGCAGGTCGGCACCTTGCATGGTCGCCTCCGCCGTCGGTGTGAATGTGTGAGTGAGTGGGTCAAATGTGAGGAACTGATTGTAAAGTGCTTTGGATAAAAGCTGTTATATAAATGCAGCCATTTTTTTTCCATTTGCCTCTTAAGCATACCCCCCATTTCCCCAAGGTAACATTCTGAAGTTGCTAAGACAATAAAGAAAAACCACTTTGAATGCTAATGTATTTAGAGAAGCAGAGGTTTGCTTTGAACACACTGAAATAAAATACTTTTGTGTTGACTTGTTGCCAGATGCCTGTTTTTGGGTTCCAGGTGAGAGGTATAGGAGCTGGAAAACATAACGGTTCCATAGCCTGAAGTCGTATAGTCATACAGGTCCAAAGTTTAAAAAAGAATCCCACAGAAAATCCGTTTTTTAGAAAGGTTTCTGTAACGTGTGTACCCCGCAATGATTCAGCATGATTAATCAAAATGGCCGTCCACTTCAATTCTTCCAAGTCAGGACAAAGGACTTCTTCGTCCTTCGCCCCTATAGTACGACAAACTTAGCGACGCACATAAAGAGGCGACATGGTGTGGATACTACGTTTGCGGCTGCCTCCCCCTCCTCCCCCCCCCTCCTCCCCCTCTGCCTCCCCCTCCTCCCCGGATCGAGCTGAAGCTAACCCGGCTAGCGGCAGCAAGACTGGTGAGCGACATATAGCAGCTCTTCTTCACGCTCCGCTGGCTGACGAGTTCCAAGGCAATGCCAATAACTAACGCTATCGGAAAAACCTGAGAGTAAGACATACGAGTTAAATCACTCAGTGAGGTGTTATGTCCGTGAGAGTGGTGTTTAGACTGCCAATAATAGTTTAAATGTCTTCCTCACAATTGTAAGCAGTTATGAAAGACCTGTTTGTGAAAGGCAATTTCTTAGTGTTCATATAGAAATCACACCACTGCTGTCTGCTCACTGCTGAGTTAGTCCTACTGAATGCGTGTTAAGCACATCAGCCTGGCACACAGTAGTATGGGCATTGCACTGTGGTAATTGTTATTTGCACATTGTTAATCCTGGGCAATGCATCCTTAACCCTTATGCCCCCCTAACGATTTAGCAGAGTTGTCACCTTAGTGCATGAAAAGATTGCATCACGTTCAAGGTCATAAAAAACTTAATTTGTAATATTTCGTTCCAATTCTTTTTTTATGAATACCACTATGAACCTAACTCAACATATCTATCAAAGATTCCAAATATTTCTGTTTGTAGGGTTATGGTTATGGTTAGGGTTGGGGTTGGGGTTGGGGTTAGGGTTGGGGTTAGGGTTAGGGTTAGGTTAGGGGACTGTTGAGCAAGTGTTGGGGTGGGCACGGGCACAGGGATGAGATTTTACCTTCTCCTAGTCTTTCTGTCTGGGTAACCCTAACCCTAACCCTAATGGGAAGAAAAAAAACACCAAGGTTTTTGCCAGGCTAAAGTGTATAACTTTTTTTAGAGGTATTCTAATGATGATCCTTTTATATATTGAATATATATCAAAGATGACCAATCTGACCCAATTTCATGACATAATAATCAACACAGCCATCGTTGTACACAGAAACACAAATACATATAGGTAAAAAAGAAACAGTATAATGGGATGCGCAGTACTAGTAGAGAGAACCAAATATGTAAAGCACTTTTTTTGTTAATTTATGATTTGCTGCATATAAGGAATAAAACCAAATCCTACTGTATGTCATACTATAGAATTGTATCATTATTTTGCATTGAATCGCATCGTATCGCCCCGAATCGCATTATGTTGAATCAAATCGTATCGAACTGTATCTCAACAGGGGTGAATCGTATCGCATCGCATCGCCCGGTGCTTCAAATGTATTGTTAATGTATCGTATCGTTGGCAACGTATCGAGATGCACATCTCATCGCCCCCCCCCCCGCCCCCCCCCCCCCACTGTACAGTTTCTTCCCCCTCAAATGTATATATTTTCTTTTATGATCAGTCTCACAGTACTGTATATTTTTATATCTTGTATGTCATAAATGTCTGTATGTCGTGTGTCATAAATGTCATGATGAATTGAAAATGGGGGACCCTGATGTAAACAAGACGCAAGTCTTTCTCTGGTCTGCATCCTCTTAACAATTGTGTGTATTGAGCCGTACTGTAGTTTTGAGTTTTCAATCAATCAATCAATCAATCAATCAATCAATCAATGCACATCCCTAATAGACACAAAGCAGTGTCTATTACAAAGTAGTGAATTCATCTCTTGGTATAGCGGTCTGTGCTGTTGCCCGCGGCGTGGGAGACCCGGGTTCGAAACTCCCTCGGGGCATCGAAGTTTAAGGTGACGATGTCACAACCGTTACACTTATCTTATCTTATCTTAAGACTCATCCTTGCAGGACAGCATCCCTTTACACCATTCATGAATCTCTCTGGAGTTCTGCTCTAGCCGAACCCCCCTGCAAGCTTGTTGCCAAACGGAACTGCAGATTCTCTGTGTTGAGCGGCAGATAACGCTAGCTGTTTAGCCACGTAGCTTGTTGCCAAACGGAACTGCAGATTCTCTGTGTTGAGCGGCAGCTAACGCTAGCTGTTTAGCCACGTAGCTTGTTGCCAAACGGAACTGCAGATTCTCTGTGTTGAGCGGCAGATAACGCTAGCTGTTTAGCCACGTAGCTTGTTGCCAAACGGAACTGCAGATTCTCTGTGTTGAGCGGCAGCTAACGCTAGCAGTTTAGCCACGTAGCTTGTTGCCAAACGGAACTGCAGATTCTCTGTGTTGAGCGGCAGATAACGCTAGCTGTTTAGCCACGTAACTTGTTGCCAAACGGAACTGCAGATTCTCTGTGTTGAGCGGCAGCTAACGCTAGCTGTTTAGCCACGTAGCTTGTTGCCAAACGGAACTGCAGATTCTCTGTGTTGAGCGGCAGCTAACGCTAGCTGTTTAGCCACGTAGCTTGTTGCCAAACGGCACTGCAGATTATCTGTGTTGAGCGGCAGATAACGCTAGCTGTTTAGCCACGTAGCTTGTTGCCAAACGGAACTGCAGATTCTCTGTGTTGAGCGGCAGCTAACGCTAGCAGTTTAGCCACGTAGCTTGTTGCCAAACGGAACTGCAGATTCTCTGTGTTGAGCGGCAGCTAACGCTAGCTGTTTAGCCACGTAGCTTGTTGCCAAACGGCACTGCAGATTCTCTGTGTTGAACTTGAGCGGCAGCTAACGCTAGCTGTTTAGCCACGTAGCTTGTTGCCAAATGGCACTGCAGATTCTCTGTGTTGAGCGGCAGCTAACGCTAGCTGTTTAGCCACGTAGCTTGTTGCCAAGCGGCACTGCAGATTCTCTGTGTTGAGCGGCAGCTAACGCTAGCTGTTTAGCCACGTAGCTTGTTGCCAAACGGAACTGCAGATTATCTGTGTTGAGCGGCAGCTAACGCTAGCTGTTTAGCCACGTAGCTTGTTGCAACAGGTCCATGTCCAGAGTCTCTGAAAGCTCAGATATGAGGCTACTGTACATCAGCCTTGACTTAGGAAACACCGCCCTGCTTCTTTGACTCATTTACTTTTACATTTACATTTAGTAATTTAGCTGACCGCTTTTATCCAAAAGCGACTTACATCCAGCTGAGTAACAATGTTCATCAAACAGTGCTGAAACGTGGGTGCTGCAGTGTTGAGTGCATACTCAACACCAAAACCACCCTCACCAGATCCGGACCCATCACACTCACCATCAACGACTCCACCATCACCCCCTCCCCCCTAGTCCGCAACCTTGGTGTCCTCCTTGACCCCACCCTCTCATTTGACCCCCACGTCCGCTCCATCGTAAAAATATCCTACTTTCACCTCCGCAACATCGCAAAAATCCGTCACTGCCTCTCCCCCCCCGCTGCTGAATCCCTCATTCACGCCTTCATCTCCTCCCGCCTGGACTACTGCAACTCCCTCCTCACTGGCATCACCTCCCGCTCCCTCCATAAACTACAAATGGTCCAAAATTCAGCCGCCCGCCTCCTCACTAACACCCGGTCCCGCGAACACATCACTCCTGTCCTCCACTCTCTCCACTGGCTCCTGATCAAACACCGCATTAACTTTAAAACACTACTCCTCACCTTCAAAGCCCTCCACAGCCTGGCCCCCCCCTACCTGACTGATCTCCTTCTTCCCTACCGCCCCACCCGTTCCCTCCGGTCCTCCTCCACTGCCTCCCTCACTGTCCCGACATCCAAGCTTAAAAACTTCGGAGATCGGGCCTTCTCTCGTACTGCACCCCGACTCTGGAACTCCCTCCCCCAGTCCATCAGAGACTCCCCTACACTCTCCACCTTCAAAGCTCGCCTCAAAACCCACCTGTTCTCCCTTGCCTTCAACCCCCCCCACCCCTAAACCCCCCCCTCCCCTCCAACCTGATTGATGTCTGTCTCCAGTCCTTTTTTGTGCTATCAGGCTGTCTCCCCTGTTCCCCCCATGGTCTCATGTTCCTTCTGTTTTTGTTTCTTTGTTGTTTTTGTTTTTGTTTCTTTGCTTTCGTTTGTACTCCTGCTCCCGACTACTGTCAGTGACTTGGGGTTATTGAGAAGCGCTATATAAATTAAATGAATTATTATTATTATTATACTAGTAGTAAAGACTTAGTAATAAAGTATTATTATAGTAGGAAGAGTGCATTTTATATTAAATAAATTATATATTTCAGATATTGATTGAAGAAGTGTGTTTTTAGTCGACGGCGAACGATTGGTTGTGTTTCGACTGTCCTAACTGTGGAGGGGATCTGGAGGGGAAGGGGGGGGGGGCTCTGCTATGATAAAGCACCAACATATCACACTAACATGTTTGGGTTATTTAGCTAAATGAGTAGATAAACCAGTGGCTCTGTATCACATGAGGACCAGCACAGCTGCCAGTGGGGCGTGGGTGGGTGGGTGGGTGGGTGGGTGGGTGGGTGGGTGGGTGGGTGGGTGGGCGGGTGGGTGAGTGAGTGAGTGAGTGAGTGAGTGAGTGAGTGAGTGAGTGAGTGAGTGAGTGAGTGAGTGAGTGAGTGAGTGAGTGAGTGAGTGAGTGTGTGTGTGTGTGTGTGTCTCACTGTCGTGCGGTCGCTCCGTTGGGTCCAGTTGCAGCCGGCCGAAGATTCCAGTGTCCCAGAAAAATACAACTCAACGCTCAATCGTGGTCTGATTGAAAAGATTATGTTCAGAATCAATCAGTATGATGCCCGATATAGAAAAATAGGATCTAGGCTGAGAGAATAATCTGATATTCTAAAATGTTGCTATAAATGAAGTGCGTGCAGAGCGGGGCGATTGGTCCAATCGCACAGCCTATCGTGTGGCCGATCTCAAGGACGCAAGGGGGTTTTGTTTGCCTGGTCGTGTCCAGTTGTGTTGTCCTCTAAGGACGCACTATGCTGTATGTAATTAGCAACAAAATATAATGAAAACTACAGACATCACAAAACAAGCTAATCAGGGTAAGGCTAAGGCTACCCGCCCCAACCCACCTTGACCCATCTCACTTTGCGATCATGAGATGGCTTAAGGTGGAAGACAGAGTAAACCAGATAGGGATGTGCCTAGTTCACAGAATAGTGCACGGGGGGGTAGTGCCAGTGTACTTTAACAACTACTTCAACCGAATCAGAGACACCCATGCTTACCAAACTAGGCGCAGCTCAACTGACTTTGTGCCAGTCAGATTCAGGAGCTGTATGGGGAAGGAGTCATTTCTGTATTCAGCAGCTGTCTTTTGGAACAGTCTGCCCAGTGAACTGAAAACCGTAGACAATGCCGTTAGATTCAAGTCCAGCCTGAAGACATGGCTCAAAAGGGACTATACTTAACCTAGACACTCAGCTTAAGGCACCCTTGCATGTTGTATGAGTCTGTTATGTATATAAATGTTAAATGGTATATGTGATGTGTTGTGATGTCACGTTTTGTATGATGCATGTCTAAGCATCACACTCCCCCACCCCCCTACAAGGACCACAATGAAAATAAGCTCTGAGCTTTTTTGCGTTTCATCCTTGGCAGTATATCCTGACTGTGCTTTCTGTCACATGTTTATTTTTTATATTGTCAAATAAAGTCATTCATTCATTCATTCATTCATTCATACTGACCTACAACCCAGATTTCTCGGTCTCTCTATCTGCCTTCCTGTGACAACGGTTATGTTGATATTACTCTCACTCCACCCAGCTGATAACGGCCCTCTGTCTGCACAGCTTGGCTGGAGACACCCATACATGATGATGATGATGATATTATCCTCTTAAAACTCATATCTATATAGGTTATAAACCAAATACAAATCATCGATTTCCTTCAGTAGGTAGTGTGTTCCATAACTTTGGTGCATAGTTTGCAAAGGCTGCATCCCCGTATACACAAGGTGCAGTATACACAAGGTGCAGTAAACACAAGGTGCAGTATACACAAGGTGCAGTAAACACAAGGTGCAGTATACACAAGGTGCAGTAAACACAAGGTGCAGTAAACACAAGGTGCAGTAAACACAAGGTGCAGTATACACAAGGTGCAGTAAACACAAGGTGCAGTAAACACAAGGTGCCCTAACTGGTCTGATACACGTCATACGTTGTATTCCGTGCAGGTCTTGGTGGTTAAGAGTCAGACACACTTAGTGGTCAGACGTTCCTAATAGTTCTCGAGTTCTGCAGCCGTAAGTTCTCCATGCCCACACGGTAGTGACTGGCTGGTGGCACGATGGCTGTCTGAAGTGGTTAGTGGAGTGTCTGGGTTATGAGTCTGTGGCTGAATGTGCTCCTCGTCTTGGCTAGCTCTTCATAGAGGGGGTGGAACTTCAAGGTTAGCGGCCAGCTTCCTTCTCATCCTCCTCTCTGCCACCACCTCTAGTTTGACTTGTTCAGTTTGACTCTCACTACAGAGCTAGTCTTCCTCACCAGCTTGTTCAGTTTGACTCACTACAGAGCTAGCCTTCCTCACCAGCTTGTTCAGTTTCACTACAGAGCTAGTCTTCCTCACCAGCTTGTTCAGTTTCACTACAGAGCTAGTCTTCCTCACCAGCTTGTTCAGTTTGACTACAGAGCTAGTCTTCCTCACCAGCTTGTTCAGTTTGACTACAGAGCTAGTCTTCCTCACCAGCTTGTTCAGTTTGACTACAGAGCTAGTCTTCCTCACCAGCTTGTTCAGTTTGACTACAGAGCTAGTCTTCCTCACCAGCTTGTTCAGTTTGACTACAGAGCTAGTCTTCCTCACCAGCTTGTTCAGTTTGACTACAGAGCTAGTCTTCCTCACCAGCTTGTTCAGTTTGACTACAGAGCTAGTCTTCCTCACCAGCTTGTTCAGTTTGACTACAGAGCTAGTCTTCCTCACCAGCTTGTTCAGTTTGACTACAGAGCTAGTCTTCCTCACCAGCTTGTTCAGTTTCACTACAGAGCTAGTCTTCCTCACCAGCTTGTTCAGTTTGACTACAGAGCTAGTCTTCCTCACCAGCTTATTCAGTTTGACCACAGAGCTAGTCTTCCTCACCAGCTTGTTCAGTTTGACTACAGAGCTAGTCTTCCTCACCAGCTTGTTCAGTTTGACTACAGAACCAATTAGGGATTGAAGAAAGTCCTCTTCCTCTCTCTGTCAGCCATCACTGTTTCTCTGTCTGTATGAAGTCGGCTTTAGAGTAAAGAGTGGCATTGATGGTAGAGCAATTTAGACAGTAGAAATGGAGCTTTGTGACAACAATTCAAATCTTCATATTGATGCAAATTAGGCTATTTAATCTTTTTCCCTTTCATCTTAAGCAGCATAGTTGTCCCATAATTGCCTTCTGGAGAGCAGGCAGGCGTATGAGTTCTGAAACAGCGTGTTAATTGTGAATCAGTAGATGAATATGGGCAATTTTCAAACATTCTAAATGTTCCTGTGGAATAATTGCACTTTTCGATTACCCACGGTTTCATATAATATACATTTTCTAATGTTAGATTATATTAATAAAACATTTTTTAGACATTGAATTAGAATAAATGTCACCTTTATTTTAGAGGTGTTCTGTGCAGGTCTCTTAATTGAACTAACCTTTCCACCATCCAAAAAAAACTATCTAAGCCCCCCCCCGAAATGTTTCAATGTTTCATACGAGAATTGCAGCTCAAAGTGCTTCACTGCAGTAAAAAATTAAAAACACAGGCATAGAATGAGCACAAAATTGGCAGATGAATGCATAAAGTGCAGACATCTAAAACAAGCATACAATAGGTAGCAGCGAATCACATCGTTTTTCACATTAGGATCCAACATCTCTTTTTTTATACGTTTACGTTTTGATTATATGGCAGTTTTCAAATGGACAGTAATAAAAAGAGTCAAATAGAATAGACAGAGTAAAATAGAATAGACAGTAAAATAGTGAAATAGTGCAGTGCAATACAATTGTTAGTAAAATAGAATAGACAGAGTAAAATAGAATAGTAAATACTAAATAGTGCAATAGTGCAGTGCAATAAAATAGTTAGTCAAATAGAATAGACAGAGTAAAATAGAATAGTAAAATAGTGCAATAGTGCAGTGCAATAAAATAGTTACATTACAATAAATCAATAAAATAAAATAGCGCCTAATTTTGCAACACTATAATCACAGTGCTGATGTAATGCGTCACAGTGCATGAGTTCAAGTTTGTTTATTAGTTGTCACAGTAAAATACAGAATACTTTTCCATGAAATGCTTTTTCCTGTATGAGCCCCTGGGAGTGTGCTGTAGATAAAAATAGATATTAAAAAGTATAAAATAGAAAAAGTCAAGAGTACGTAAACAAAAAGTGTTTTTACAGAGTAAAAAGAGTAACAGTGATGTACAATGCAGACATGGGATGAGGTACAACTTAGGGTAAGGTGCAATGAGGTATGAACTTTAATGCAAATCTCTTTGCTAATAAATATAAAGTGTATTAAAGTGTTTAAAGTGAGTAGAGTGGGTGCTACAGTGAGTGTTTATTTAGAGTGAGTGTGTGCGTGTGTGGATGTGTGTGCTGTGAGTGTAGATGATGGGTTGTTACATAGTGTCATTGTCGTTGTCGTTGAGCATCCTGATGGCCTGGGGATAGAAGCTCCTTCTGAGTCTCTCTGTACTGGCCATGAGACTCCGGTATCTCTTGCCTGACCGCAAAAGAGGCAGTTGTTTGGGTGGCTAGAGTCTTTGATTATTCTCTTAGCCTTGGCCCTGCACCGCTTGTTGTAATTGCCCTGGGGAGTGGGAAGCCCACCTCCAATTGTGCGTTCGGCTGAACGGGCCAAATCAAATCAAATTTATTTATAAGGCCCGACAACACACGTTAATGTCCCCATGGGCCGTACAGGTCTTCTTTAAACAAGTCAAGAAGAAAACATAACAATAAGTCAAGAACAGAACAAGAACACCATAAGGTCCAAACATTTTTAGATGAATGCAAATAAATGAAAGAATGTAGTTCTTTCAAAGAACTCTCTGTAGTCTGCTACGGTCTTGTGCGGTGCTGTTCCCAAACCAGGAGGTGATGTTGCCAGTCAGGATGCTCTCTATTGTACATGAGTAGAAGTTCTTAAGGATCTTCTAACTGACTTGGAACTTCCTTAGGCGCCTGAGGAAGTAGAGGCGTTGTCGTGCCTTCTTCACAACACTGTCTATGTGTGTGGTCCATGTCAAGTCCTCGGATATGTGGGCTCCGAGGTACTTGAAGCTGTTGACTCTCTCAACCGGTGCCCCGTCGATGCTGAGGGGGCTGTAGTCCTTGACCCCCGACCTCCTGAAGTCCACAATCATCTCCTTTGTTTTGCTGACGTTCAGGGAGAGGCAGTTTTCCTGGCACCATCCCGCCAGGTAAGGTAATAAGAGGTAGTGAGGTAGAATTAGCATAGAACTGACACGTGAATTTGACAGGAAGTGCTAATAGGTAGAGCATACAAATAGGCATTATTATATTGTGGAAAAACTAAACCATTAATCAGGATTTTGTGATTCCGCGATTGAATGACTGAATGCAAATTCAACCAAACCCTACAATATTTGCCACAGCTTGCAAATGTGACCAATCCTCTGTTTATGCATTATTTCTGCATAAAAAGGTCAGGCTGCTCGCAATCTTCTAGTTCTGGTTGTCATGGTAATTTTGGTACCTTAATGTTACCTAGCAACTGTAGGGCTGTCACTTTGTTCCACTTTGTTTAGTCTCTTTTATAAATTAGTTAAAGTTAAATAATTACATTTCACGGCATCCGTGCAGCTTGTTTATTCACGGTATCCATGGAAACGACGAGGAACGCAAACACAAAGGTCTGGTTTTCTTATTAACAGATATAGTCTGTTTACTTTTCTGATCATGACATTCAGACAAACTTCGTTCTTGGTTATTGGTGATCCTCTGTATGCGGTTATATTATATTATATACCCAATTCAAAGTAAGAAAGAAATAAGACAAATTTTTTTTTTCTTTCAAACTAATTTGGTCATGAGATTTTGTCTCTCTTGGGCAGAGGTGAGAGTGAGTGAGTGGGTGAGTGAGTGGGTGAGTGAGTGGGTGAGTGTGAGTGAGTGTGTGTGTGAGTGAGTGAGTGTGTGAGTGAGTGTGAGTGAGTGTGTGTGTGAGTGAGTGAGTGTGAGTGAGTGAGTGGGTGAGTGAGTGTGTGTGTGTGTGTGAGTGAGTGAGTGAGTGAGTGAGTGGGTGAGTGAGTGAGTGAGTAGGTGAGTGTGTGTGTGAGTGAGTGAGTGTGTGTGAGTGAGTGAGTGGGTGAGTGAGTGAGTGAGTGTGTGAGTGAGTGGGTGAGTGAGTGAGTGAGTGAGTGAGTGTGTGTGTGAGTGAGTGAGTGAGTGGGTGAGTGTGAGTGAGTGAGTGAGTGAGTGAGTGAGTGAGTGAGTGAGTTTGAGTGAGTGGGTGGGTGAGTGTGTGTGTGAGTGAGTGGGTGAGTGAGTGAGTGAGAGTGAGTGGGTGGGTGAGTGTGTGTGTGTGTGTGTGTGAGTGAGTGAGTGAGTGAGTGAGTGAGTGAGTGGGTGAGTGAGTGAGTGAGTGAGTGAGTGAGTGAGTGAGTGAGTGAGTGAGTGAGTGAGTGAGTGAGTGAGAGTGAGTGAGTGAGTGAGTGGGTGGGTGGGTGAGTGAGTGAGTGAGTGAGTGAGTGGGTGAGTGAGTGAGTGAGTTTGAGTGAGTGGGTGGGTGAGTGTGTGTGTGAGTGGGTGGGTGAGTGTGTGTGTGAGTGAGTGAGTGAGTGAGTGAGTGAGTGGGTGAGTGAGTGAGTGAGTGAGTGAGTGAGTGAGTGAGTGAGTGAGTGAGTGAGTGAGTGAGAGTGAGTGAGTGAGTGAGTGGGTGGGTGGGTGAGTGAGTGAGTGAGTGAGTGAGTGAGTGAGTGAGTGGGTGAGTCAGTGAGTCAGTGAGTGAGTGAGTCAGTGGGTGAGTGAGTCAGTGAGTGAGTGGGTGAGTGGGTGAGTGAGTGGGTGAGTGGGTGAGTGGGTGAGTCAGTGAGTGAGTGAGTGAGTGAGTGGGTGGGTGAGTGAGTGAGTGAGTGAGTGAGTGAGTGAGTGAGTGAGTGAGTGAGTGAGTGAGTGAGTGAGTGAGTGAGTGAGTGAGTGAGTGAGTGAGTGAGTGAGTGAGTGAGTGAGTGAGTGAGTGAGTGAGAGCCTGTTGTTGAGGTGACTTATTCATCTTGATTAATAAAAAATATCTAAGTGCGCTTCTTGTCGGACTGCTGACTTCTCTATTGCTTGGCAGTTTATTGATGAGATTTTTATTTAATTTTTTATCCACTTTTTCTCCTCATTTTCTATTTTTCTCCCATCCCAATTTCGCCTCGCCAATTCTCCCTTCAAATTCTTCCCTCCCCCGTCTCGAACGTTGCTAGACTATGCCTCCCACTGGTCGGCTGCAGTGAGGACCAAGCCTTGCATCACGTGTCCCCTCCGGTACACGAGGAGGCAGCCGTCGCATCTTTTCACCTGCACAGCGCGATCTCTCGGCGGCGAGGAGTAACGTGTGGGAGGCTCACGCTGCCCCCGATACTTCCTGATTCTGCTGTACAGGCGCACCAACCGACCTGTAGGAGTCGCTGTCCACAACGCCCGATCCCCACCCACCGGCTTTCCCACCCCCTAATACTGCCAATTGTGTTAGTATGAACGACCAGCCAAGCTGGTAGCAACGCCGAGAGCTGGGCTCGAACCCAGCATCTCCTGCGTTGGTGGCGAGCGCCTTGCCCACTGCGCCACTTAGCCGCCCTTGATGAGATTGTTTAATGAAACCATGTAAGTGTTAATGAAACCCTTGATGAGGAAGGAGAGAGACAGGGCTGCATGCGTGTGTGTGTGAGCTGTGTGTGTGAGCTAGGAGTTAGGAGTTAGGAGCTAGGAGCTAGGAGCTAGGAGGGCAGAGAGAGAGAGAGGAGGGGTTGGACGTGTGTGTGTGAGCTAGGAGCGAGGAGCTAGGAGGGCAGAGACAGAGAGGCGGTGTGTGAGCTAGGAGCTAGGAACTAGGAACTAGGAGCTAGGAGAGCAGAGAGGAGTGTCTGTGTTGGTGAATGGAGACAGGGTTCCAGTCTCATATCTTGATTCTTGATATGAGGTCGTTCTAAAAATATATAGCCTAGATGAAAATCACACTTTTCTTTTTTCATGGACTTGCAAGTTTGTGGGAAGATGGGAAGACGTGTCGCCGCCACGCCCCCGTCCCACAATAAAACACAGACATCGCCACAAGTTGCAGAGAAAAGCCACCGCAAAATCAAGCATTTTGGGTCTGATGTGTGAATATGTGATTGATTGGGTCTGATTAATCATATATTTAGATTATATTAGATTCAAACGTATTGTCGTCATGCAGCACAAGTACAGTACAAACGAAAATAAGTTTGGCATCCAACCAGAGTGCAAATGTAACCGTAAAGTGTAACAGTAATATACAATGTACAGGTGATTAAACTGGATATTAAATAATATAAATTAGCTGACAGGTTGACTGACTGGCTGGCTGGCTGGCTAGCTGGGGATGACAGTGGCTCGGGAGGTAGAGCAGTCGTCTGGTAATCCGGTTGCCGGTTCGATTCCCGCTCCTCCCGGGCAGCGTGTCGAAGTGTCCTTGAGCAAGACCGATGAGCAGGTCGGCACCTCGCATGGTCGCCTCCACCGTCGGTGTGTGAATGTGTGAGTGAACGGGTGAATGTGAGGAGACAAATTTAGGATAAAAGCTGTTCTATAAAAGCACTATTTACCATTAAACACGCATGCTTGATTCTCCACATAGTAGATAGTAGTATAGGCATATAGATATAGGAGTCTGAAAGCCAGAACCACGAGACTGACAAACAGTTTATACCCATATATATATCAGACTCTTGAATGCCTAGCCCCCCCCCCCCCCCTCCACACACACCTTTTACTATGAACTATGAATCACTAAAGACACTTTTAACTGCTGCTATGACCCACTGTCACCTCCATGGAACGTGCCATTGTTGTATTGTATATATATATTTTATTATATCTTATTTTCTAGCACTCGCTTGTATTTAAATATGTTTAAGTTAGTACTGTGTGATTTTTTTGTGAAGGGTGGACTAGCAAAGTAAGACTTTCATTGTATGGCAAACTGTCGTTTTAACTGTGCATATGACAATAAACAATCTTGAATCTTGAATCTTGAATCTATCGTAGTAGATAGTAGTATAGACCAATAGTACATTTCTTTATTCAGATATTGACAAAGTGTGTTTTTAGTCGTCTTTTAGTCGTCTTTTAGTCAGAAGTCAGTCAGACAGAAAGTAATGTGCTACTTAACGTTACAGGTTTCCAGTCCCTGGTCACATACAATGAATCCATATCTGTTACCTCTCCAGATGTATGAGGTTATGAATATAGATGGACAGCTTCTTCAAAAACAATTGCTCACTTTTAAGTAAGACTGTCCGCGAGCGACCCTGTCAATAATATGACACCGGCATGCGATAGTGATAGTGGTTCTGCTCTTCTAAATACACACACGCTTGTGTTTGGTATCAACTTGCCTTTAATCACTATATTTTGAAATATAGAAGCCGTGTCATGTTACATGAATAATCGACGCCCCTGTGTTGTATTGACCAGTAACTACGCTCCACAGGGCGGAGTGGCCACGAGCCACAAGCGTCTGACCTCGGCGTGAAAACCCGGAGAGGAATATTACCGAAGGATCTGCTCAATGTTTCTTTAAAATTTTGAGTTGAAAATGCAACTGAGTGACTGAAACACAGACTGGTTATGACAGATTTCAATGGTGAAATACATTTACTGTTGCTGAGAAAATAGTGAAAATTTTTCAAACCGGAATGTATTTGTAATTTCATTCTTTTATCTTTTACCTTGCAGTAGTCTCGGTGGCAGCATTTGAAGCCGTTGTTGTCGCCCTCTGGTGGTAAAAAAAAAGAAGTGTACCGTAAACTCTCAACGGAAGGACTACATGAAAGTCAATGGAGAATGCTGGAAATGAATTCCCCCAAAATACTTCCCTTTGCCTAATGCAGTGGTTCTCAACCTTTTTACACCAAGTACCACCTGGGAACGTAGCTGGCTCTCCAAGTACCACCATATGGCCGACGTTAAAATACAGTCTTTTCAGCTATGCACAGTTCACGCAGGAGGCAAATGTATTCCTAATACCATTATTTATTGTTAACTTTTGTCAGACACGGCCCCAATGTACAAAGGGATAGCACTAGAACTAGCAAACGCTTCCACACAACTCGCACAATGCAAGGGGCATTGAGAACATAATAACTAACATTCTCACATAGCAAGTGACATAATTAAGAACAACTGTATTTCAGTATTTTCAAACTCTCTCTCTCTCTCTCTCTCTCTCTCACACATACACACTCTCTCACACACACACACAGTGATAACATTAATAACATAATAATAACCATCATTATCACAGCAAATGAGAACATTATGAACAAAATAACAACTGTACATTATTTCATCCAAACACACACACACACACGCACACGCACGCACGCACACACACACACACACACACACACACACACACACACACACACACACACACACACACACACACACACACACACACACACACACACACACACACACACACACACACAGACGTTACCCAACACTCTGCCTCTGTGGACATAATAACATATAGCGTTGAAGAGACAATTTGTTAGCTGTATGATTATACAGGACCTTTGTCAAGACATGAAACATGGACCAGGATCAACCCAACAGCACATCAAATATGTACTGTATCATATTTGCTGGCATCTAACAACTAATATTATAAAAACATGTATTCGGCCTAGACTATGCAGAGCATCTCGTTGTGAGAGAGAGACAGACATAGGGAGAGAGAGACGGACAGACAGAGGGAGAGAGAGACGGACAGACAGACAGACAGACAGACAGACAGACAGACAGACAGACAGACAGACAGACAGACAGACAGACAGACAGACAGACAGACAGACAGACAGACAGACAGACAGACAGACAGACAGACAGACAGACAGACAGACAGACAGACACAGACAGACAGACAGACAGACAGATGAGGAAGGAGAGAGACAGACAGACAGACAGACAAACAGACAGACAGATGAGGAAGGAGAGAGACAGACAGACAGACAGACAAACAGACAGACAGATGAGGAAGGAGAGATACAGAGAGGGAGACAGCCAGAGACCGACAGATGAGGAAGGAGAGAGACAGACAGACAGACAGACAAACAGACAGACAGATGAGGAAGGAGAGAGACAGACAGACAGACAGACAGACAAACAGACAGACAGATGAGGAAGGAGAGAGACAGACAGACAGACAGACAAACAGACAGACAGATGAGGAAGGAGAGAGACAGACAGACAGACAGACAAACAGACAGACAGATGAGGAAGGAGAGAGACAGACAGACAGACAGACAAACAGACAGACAGATGAGGAAGGAGAGATACAGAGAGGGAGACAGCCAGAGACCGACAGATGAGGAAGGAGAGAGACGGAGAGGGAGACAGACAGACAGACAGATGAGGAAGGAGAGAGACAGAGAGGGAGACAGACAGACAGACAGATGAGGAAGGAGAGAGACAGAGAGGGAGACAGATGAGGAAGGAGAGAGACAGAGAGGGAGACAGACAGACAGACAGATGAGGAAGGAGAGAGACAGAGAGGGAGACAGACAGACATAAAGACAGATAATGAGACAGAGAGGATAGAGGAATACTCAGACAGAGACAGAGAGGGAGAGAGATTAGGGAGGGCATCGTTGTGAGACAGACAGACAGAAAGACATATAAGGAGAGAGAGAGAGAGAGAGGGAGAGGGAGAGAGACAGAGAGAGAGAGAGAGAGAGAGAGAGAGAGAGAGAGAGAGAGAGAGAGAGAGAGAGAGAGAGAGAGGGAGAGAGTAGGAACTAGGAATACACAGAGAGAGACAGATAAGGAGAGAGAGACAGAGAGACAGAGAAGGAGAGAGTAGGAATACACAGAGAGAGACAGATAAGGAGAGAGAGACAGAGAGACAGATAAGGAGAGAGAGACAGAGAGACAGAGAAGGAGAGAGTAGGAATACACAGAGAGAGACAGATAAGGAGAGAGAGACAGAGAGACAGAGAGGGAGAGAGTCGGAATACACAGAGAGAGACAGAGAGACAGAGAAGGAGAGAGAGACAGAGAGACAGAGAAGGAGAGAGTAGGAATACACAGAGAGAGACAGATAAGGAGAGAGAGACAGAGAGACAGATAAGGAGAGAGAGACAGAGAGACAGAGAAGGAGAGAGTAGGAATACTCAGAGAGAGACAGATAAGGAGAGAGAGACAGAGAAGGAGAGAGTAGGAATACTCAGAGAGAGAATTACATTTCCTCACAACTTTGAAAGTAGGCTACATGTAAATAAGAGTGTCCGTCTTCTTGCACCATTTATTGTGGGTCACCCAAAATGAAATACTCCCAAAGTACAATCGTAAATATTTGATGAGTTCCAGGGAGGTATCTGTATATCTGGTATTGGTTTCGGTATCTGGTATCTTTTTATGTTTCTGGAATGTTAACCTCTTAACAGCCCTGCAGATTTAGCATAAATAAAACGCCTGTCGATTGCATACTGCGAGTAAATTGGACGCTATTCGGGAACCATTTGTAGCAGAGTGTAGAAGAATCACTCTGAGTGCTATTGTCATAGAGTTACAGAGGTTTGAACACACTGAAATAAATGTTATTATTTTGCAGCTGCCTGCAGATCTATTGATTGATTGATTGAAAAGTTTATTAACAGATTGCAGAATGGGTACAGTACAGTACTTTATAGTTATTAGCTGAAAACACTGCTGGTGCCATAGCCTGAAGTCCTACCTGGAACATGTCCAAAGTCGATAACAATATCACAAGAACTGTTCCGTTTTAGTCACTCCCCTCTCCCCTCCCCCACTAATCTCTTGTCACATACACCCCCCCCCCCCACCCCTTCTCTACACATACACAAACAAACCCTCACCCCCAGAGGAGCGACAACAACAGATCTGTGCAACTTGCACTCCGGAGAGAGAGGTGCACGTCCATTCTCTTGCGTCCAGTGCTCTTTTACCGCTTTTACCGTTTCTACCGCTTCTCGGTCTCAGAAAACCAACTCAAGTAAGATGTCATTCTTTCCAGAATTTCATTCGCTACACAAACGGTCAATCATTTTCAGCGTCAGTGGTGATTGGTCCAGTCATTGAGAGGCGAAACCGGAGGTGGTCACTTTTTCGAAACTGACGCTCGTTGGCTGTTTGGTCTTATAACCCGAGATTGGAAGCACATAATAGGTCAAGCAGTGTGTCAATCAAACATCGGCCATTTTAGCTTTCAACCGATGTGTTGGTTGAGAGACAATAACACAGTGTGACAAACAAACACAAACAGACACAAACACACACAAACAAACATAAACAAACACAAACAAACAAACACAGACACAAACACACACAAACAAACACAAACAAACACAAACAAACACAAACAAACAAACACAAACAGACACAAACACACACAAACAAACACAAACAAACACAAACAAACAAACACAAACAGACACAAACACACACAAACAAACACAAACAAATAAACAAACACAAACAAACACAAACAGACACAAACACACACAAACAAACACAAACAAACAAACAAACAAACAAACACAAACAAACACAAACAGACACAAACACAAACAGACACAAACAAACACAAACAAACACAGACACAAACAAACATAGGGCTGAGGGAACATAGGGCTGTAGGAACATAGGGCTGAGGGAACATAGGGCTGAGGGAACATAGGGCTGTAGGAACATAGGGCTGTAGGAACATAGGGCTGTGGGAACATAGGGCTGTAGGAACATAGGGCTGAGGGAACATAGGGCTGTGGGAACATAGGGATGTAGGAACATAGGGCTGTGGGAACATAGGGCTGTAGGAACATAGGGCTGTAGGAACATAGGGCTGAGGGAACATAGGGCTGTAGGAACATAGGGCTGTAGGAACATAGGGCTGAGGGAACATAGGGCTGTAGGAACATAGGGCTGTAGGAACATAGGGCTGAGGGAACATAGGGCTGTAGGAACATAGGGCTGTAGGAACATAGGGCTGTAGGAACATAGGGCTGAGGGAACATAGGGCTGTAGGAACATAGGGCTGAGGGAACATAGGGCTGAGGGAACATAGGGCTGTAGGAACATAGGGCTGTAGGAACATAGGGCTGAGGGAACATAGGGCTGTAGGAACATAGGGCTGTGGGAACATAGGGCTGAGGGAACATAGGGCTGAGGGAACATAGGGCTGTAGGAACATAGGGCTGTAGGAACATAGGGCTGTAGGAACATAGGGCTGTAGGAACATAGGGCTGAGGGAACATAGGGCTGTAGGAACATAGGGCTGTAGGAACATAGGGCTGTAGGAACATAGGGCTGAGGGAACATAGGGCTGTAGGAACATAGGGCTGTAGGAACATAGGGCTGTAGGAACATAGGGCTGTAGGAACATAGGGCTGAGGGAACATAGGGCTGTAGGAACATAGGGCTGAGGGAACATAGGGCTGAGGGAGCATGAGATGCTGAGATGATGTATGCAGTGAACGAGTTGTTCAAGCTGCTTCCTGCATCTTTTCACCAGACAACATGAAACACGGATAACTTCATTTACAAAGTAATTAGCACAGCAGCTTCTCTTTGGCCGGTGGGAAATAAGAATAATTAGCCTAAATTCTGTATTAATTATCTGTTAATGATCAGACATTCTAGATCAAGGTGCTTCCCAAACCTAAAAGTGTGTACTTAAAAGAAGGAGCCTTCTCCACCCTTCAGTGTCGGGGAGGAGCCTCTCACTGGACATGAGCTATTGATTGATTGATTGATTGATTGATTGATTGATTGATTGATTGATTGATTGAAAATTGTATGAACAGATTGGAGAATGGGTACAATACAGTACGGCTCAATACACACAATGGTTAAGGGGATGCAGACCAGAGAAAGACTTTCGTCTTGTTTACATCAGGGTCCCCCATTTTCAATTCATAACATTTATGACATACACAACATACAGATATACAGTACTATTACATCCAGACATTTATGACATTTCGAATTGCAGCCTCCCGTAGGTGCTTGTTGAGAGTGGTTTTGAAGGAGGGTAGTGATTCACATTATTTTACGGCTGTGGGTAGGGCGTTCCACATTGATGTGGCATAATTTGCTAAACGTGTTTAGTCCCTTGTTTGAGCCGAATCTGGGTTGAACATAAATCAAATCAAATGTATTTGTAAGGCCCGACAACACACGTTAATGTCCCCATGGGCCGGACACGTCTTCTTTAAACAAGTCAAGAAGAAACATCACAATAAGTCAAGAAACAGAACAAGAACACCATAAGGTCCAACAAATTTAAAATAAATGCAAAATAAATAAATGCAACACTCCCAGACAGACCCCACGCGAAGGTAAGGAAAAACTCACTAAAACCTAGCAATAGGAAAAAAAAGCACCACAGGCAATGTGGAGGAGAGAAACCTTAGAAGGGCCATTCAAGGGGGGATCTCCCTTCTTAGATGTCGGTGATAGTAATGTTGCAGACGGACAGTTGGTAAGCATGCACTCAAGTGTGTAGTGGAACACAGGTGAGTGCATGCAATAGCAACTGAACATTTAGAAAAATGTAAGATAGAGCTCGCAGAGAGGGTCGCATCCTCCCGTGATTTGTGGAACTCCCTCCGGTGTTGTGGTCGTGGTATTCACTGACCTTTGGGAAGTATTTCGACATGTACATGGGTACCTTAGTGGACATGATGAGCTATACTGAAATACATATTTGATCTCTCGTGGATCAGCCTGTGTTCTGTATGTTGCCTTTCAAATGATACCATTGTGCATGTGGTCCTTACTGTTCTTGATTAAATAGCTGTTCTATTTCGGTGTGTCTAAATAATGGGGGCATGTCTTTATTATAGGCCTACAACTGCACCCTGAGAGAGGGACCTGCGCCCTGAGTGGGAGGTTTGCCCTGAGTGGGAGGTTTGCCCTGAGTGGGAGGTTCGAAGGGTCAAAGTGGGTATAAAACAGGAGGGAGGACTGTCAAGTTTTAAACGGTGGAGACCAAACAGAGAAGGTACTTTGACGACTTTGAACTGTTGAACAGTAATCCAGAACTATTTTATTGCACTGTAGTCCTTTTGGCAAGATGTTCTAAAACCATACACCTATAAGACGGAAGCATTAAATAGTAAAACACAATATTTACAACACAATCCAATCCATAATAGTAAAAGCAATAACAAAATACACAATGAAAATTGAGTGTCATCAGCATAGCAGTGTTATGAGAGGGGGCATGCGACGTGATGATGTCACCCAGAGAGAGATAATAATGTTTGGTGTGTAGAGAGAGAGAATTAAGTGTGAAAGATAAGGTTCATATTTCAGCACTTGGAGGAGGTGGGGGGGGGGGGGGGGGGGGAGAAGCGACTGCATATGTTCTCAACCTTTTTCTCAGAAAAGGTGACAAAGTCCTCTGGAGAGAGTGGGTGGAGGAGGGGGGGGGGGGGTGGAGGAGGGGGGGGGGGTGGAGGTACTGAGCCGAGGCCTCCATCTTATGGTGGAAGAAAGAGGCCTTGGAGGGGAGTTATCGTGGTGTTAATTATGCTGGAATAAATGGTAAATGGACTGCATTTATATAGCAGCATTTATCCAAAGCACTTTATCATTTTTTCCTCACATTTTACCCGCCCACTCACACACTCGCGCACCGGGAGCAATTAGGGGTTAAGTGTCTTGCTCAAGGACACTTCGACACGCTGCACGGGGAGGGAGTGGGAATTGAACCCAGAACCTCCGGATTACCAGACGGCTGCCTCCACCTCCCGAGACACTGCAGCGCAGGTGTGCTGGAGTTTTGAGAGCCAGGCGCTGGAGGTCTTTACTGTGAGCGTAGGCGTCGTCTGCTCGCTGCACGGCTCCCAG
This sequence comes from Notolepis coatsorum, assembly GCF_963971535.1. Classification (NCBI taxonomy): domain Eukaryota; kingdom Metazoa; phylum Chordata; class Actinopteri; order Aulopiformes; family Paralepididae; genus Notolepis; species Notolepis coatsorum. The sequence continues at coordinate 1,711,627 of NC_140178.1, forward strand.
AAGCCCCCCCCCCCCCCCCCCCCCCCCACGCACGGTGACAGGTGAGCTGAGTGTCGGCCCCCCCCCACGCACAGTGACAGGTGAGCTGAGTGTCACCGTGTGTCGACGTGAGCGACTCTACCCCCTGAGAAAGTTAGAGACAGCAGAGGAACACTAGTGGAAAAGTTAGTCTCTAGAGCTCTCTGCTCAAAATGCAGTAAATGATAAACATAAAAGCACATCACATTTTAAAGGCCGGCGTAATTTCATTTCCAGAAGCCATAGAACTTAAAAATATATATAAGAACAACTGCAAAACAAGTCACAGAGCTGTACTTTACTGAATGACTGGGATCACAGTATACTCGTTTTTGGCGTCCAATGTGTTAATGCAGTCTATTTCCACGCGATTAGCTTTAGTTCTTATTTATTTATCCACTGTCATTTCAGTGTTGGTGTACAGTAGGCTACATAGTGTATTTCAATATCAGTTTAATTGATTAATGATATATTCGAAGGAATGTAGGTTTATAGCTAGATCAAACAAAGGTCTGTCCCATTGTATACCAATCAATGGGATATATTGCATGGTGACCTGCATTCTTTCAAATGTATAATTAATCATTAAAACAGATATGTAACAAATAAGAAATACAAATTCCACAGAAGGCATTAAATAATTATTATTTTCAATAATTTCACAATAATTGCATAATTGTGTTTGAATATCTGAGTAATTAAAGTAATTATACATTTGTCCAAAATAGCTGGTTCAGATATGGTTAATCCAGCTGCCCTGTGATCAGATGAATCCATATTATTTATTTTTCAAATGCGTAATTTCTTATCGTACAAATATTGTCATATTCACTGGACTGAAATATTTATATTTATTAATTTATTTTGCACTAGCACTAAATGCACTTGGGACAATGATGGTATGTTATATTGAGGACATTGGGACATTGATATTTTATTACTATATTACTATTATTATTATTTTGCACATGCTATATCTTATGTTTGTATGCCAGTGGTGATGTTCCTAACACATTTTCGTTGTACCAACAATGACAAATAAAGATCTATTCTATTCTATATTTATTTTAATTATGATTAAGTAATTAATTCCAAGGAGGTCTGTAGCGTTGACATGAAGGAATCACTATGATTCCTCCCAAATAAAGCCATTAAGAACATGGAGAACACAGTCTGTCAAGTTAATAAAATTTTCAATCAGTCAATCAATCATAAGTGTGCTCCTCAGCACTCTTAAATCTGCTCTCAGCCACGGCCGAATCCCATCTCAGGAAAATTTGGGGAATCTCGCTACTAGCCCTAATATGTCTTAAATCGTCAGAAATTTGCCTGAGAGCACATTTCTTGTCGTAAATTCATTCAGGAATGAGACCCAATCCTGCCTCGCTGTGAGACTCTCAGCTGCTGCTGGAACGACTCATCTGGCCCCATGGTGGCGCTATTTTCATAAAACTAAAAACATGACCTTCTCCTCAACAGCTTGAATTATGGGTCATAAAACATTTATTGAGCTTACTATTATATTTGGGACATTCGGTGCTGAACTCACTCACTGTCTGCCACAGACGGCACATGTCCAGTTAGATAATAGTTTGCTTCTCTTTTTAAGTTGCAGTTCACATCATCACCACCAGGTGTTTTTAGTTCAAGTTCAAGTTCAAGTTTCTTTATTATTTGTCATACAGAAATACAGAATACTTTCTGTTTTAATGCTGTTTCCTACGTTATTTCCCACTTCCCAAATATAATATATAATATCTTATATCTAAGTCAAAGCCTGATCGTCTCCCCCACTCTGGAATGCGCAGGCTGTAGGGTCCAGTGACGAAGCCAAGCCCGGCACCCAGAAATACTTTGACCTGGTCAGCAGGATTTTGCCACGACACACTGGCACCAGCACAAAGTTGGACCGAGACCATGTATGCCAATGCCTGTCGGATCATCCATTATTAACCAGTCGCTCAAACCTCCCTATATATGGAACTCCCACATAGTATAAATGCCATGGTTGTTTTTCATTCTAGAAGCCTCTCAGCCCCGTAGAGGGCTGGTCTCCAGGACTGGTCCTCGTTCTCTGTGTGTTCCAGCAAATAAACCATCGAATGAAATTCACCTTTGTCTCCTGAATTCTCTGTCCAGCTGACTCATACATATCAATTCAAAGGACTCAGTTTTTGATACTATCACATCTTTAATAAAATATTGCTGAATGATATTGTGAAAAGCTTGTGTAATATGATCAAGTAATAAATATAATGTGTAAAAAATGATTGTCCATTGTTTTGTCTGTTGTTTTCTTCTAGCCTATGAACATTTTACGTTTTGTTTACCAGAATGTCACCACAACCGTTGGAAACATATACAAACTTGTGGCAAACAATAAACTAAAGAATTGTGCAGCAAACTTGCGGCAAACTATACAAACCACAGGTAACTCACTTGGTAGAAGGTCGTCAGAGGTTTGACACAAAGCTAATCTGCCTGTGAACATATTGGAGGTTTTCCCACAACCAGTAGGTATATATTTTTATACGGGACAATTGTTTCAAAATTATGTTGCTGGTTTTCAGAAATTCCTTGAAACCAGATGAATTGAAGTGACCAGACTGCGTGTAGCTTTATGCCAAGCAAGCAGTGCAAAAATTTAACGTAGTGGCATGCAGTAATGCGCCTTTCATTTTCCGCCGCCCAGCGCCCAGGTCGCGCGGAAATAGGCTGTCTATTGCCATTCTCTTTGACAAACTCTAACCTTAACCAGCTCCTTAACAACGCCTAAACTTAACCGTTCTAACCTTAACCAACTCCGAAACCATGCCTAACCTTAACCATAGAAATTATATTGCCATTCTCTTTGACAAACTCTAACCTTAACCAGCTCCTTAACAGCGCCTAAACTTAACCGTTCTAACCTTAACCAACTCCGAAACAATGCCTAACCTTAACCTTAACCTTAACCATGCCTAACCTTAACCGGCGAAATAACCTTAACCGGCGAAATAATACATGTTAAAAAAAAATCACGTTAAAAAATATTTTCGATGGGATTCGAACTCGCCAGCAAACAAGCCATAGGATCCACAGCCATGTGTCCTTGCCAATTGAGCTATTGGTAGATACTGAATAAGGGGCGGTGACTTATATATATTGAGCTCCGCTCAAGGCGGGATCTCATGCGCATGCGCGGGCACCTCGCGCGAGCACGCCGGCGCACGCACGCACCTGAGCGAGCACGCCGCCGCCGGTGCACGCACGGTAGCATTTGTCTGAAAAGAAGGGCGCTTTACCGCACTAGCGTGCGGTGACGAATGCGGAAGCATTTTTGCACTGCTTGCTTGGCATTAACGTACAGGCGACCAGACTCAATCAAATATATTTTTTTAATGTCTAAAGGATCACTGTATGTATAAAACTTGAACTATCGAAGTGGACAGATAATCTGTCGGTGATGTTTTTCTGTATATCTGCTTGATGATGAATACTAGTAAACAGTTGTTCCTTCATGCATGTCACTAAGTGTTTCCTTCGCTCCAACAGAACACTTCCAGCTCATCACTGAAGGCTTCGTTAGAGGCGACGTGGGTCATGACGTCACCCTCTGCTGTCGCCTCGCCCCTCAGACCAGCGCGGTCGCCATGACAATCAGGTGGTTTAAGGACACAGAGTGTATTTACCTGTATCAGAACGGCCAGGTGATAACGGGGAGGGGCTACGAGGACAGACTGAGTCTGACCAATCAGGAGCTGGAGAAAGGCGTCACGTCTCTGACACTGAGAGACTACAGAGAGCTCGATGATGACGGCGTTTACAGCTGTCAGGTCGTCGACGGAGACCAGAAAGAGGAGACTGTCGTGGCGTTAAGCAACGGTAAGTCATTCTAAAGTCCGTATTTGCATAGTAATAACAATCTTTAATTCATGAGCTCACCTGCTTAGTTCATACAATCTAATTTGCTGAAAAATTATTCACTTTTGTGCATAGATCACTAGATTTATTAGCTTATAATTTCACGTTGCGGGCCTGCAGTGCAACAGTTTGCTGAATGATATACAGTACTGTACTGAAAATCTTGTGTAATATGATCAATTAATAAATATAATGTGTAAGAAATAATTGCACATATTCTATTTGTTTTTTTTTGCCTTTAAAAATTGTATGTTTAATTTTTTTACCAGAATGTCACCACAGTGGTTTGCCAGAAGCTCGTACAGACGCAGCCGTTACGACTGTCTCTAGCGCGGCGTCAACGGGGTTGATTTTGAGGTTGATTGCTGTTCTGTTACATGCCACCAGGAGGCGCAAAGCCTGACAGAAAAGATCCCGATTTGCAGCGTTGATTGATAGCCACAGGCTTCAGAAATAGAAATAGAAAGCGATAGCACACATGACAAATATTTATATAAATTTGACATTCATAACTTATGATGAAGTTAAGACGACCTTTCTCTAGGCTTTTGAAAATGTAGGGGAGCAGCCGAGATGAAGCGCTGATCGAAGCACAACTTTCCAAAAATGATTACTAATATTTCCCAAATGAAGATACAAGATCATTGTGAAATATTATTTCACAAACCCTAGATTTAAATATGAATTGAAAATGGAGGAAGAGAGGGTGGCTGGGTAGCACAGCGGACTAAGCGCCTGCCTACCACCGCAGAGACACTGGTATCGAATCCAGCTGTCAGCGGTGCCTCCGGCTTGGTCCGTCATCCATACTAACTAATTGGCAGTGTTAGCGGGTGGGAAGCCGGCGGGGTGTGTATCCTGGTCGTTGTAAACAGCGACTCCTACAGGTCGGTCGGGGCGCCTGCTCAGCGAGGGATCGGGAACTGGGGAAGTAGTGTGAGCCTCCCACGCGTTACGCTCCCCCAGTGAGAGTCCTCGCTGTCAGGTGAAAAGAAGCGGCTGGCTGACTCTGTATGTATCGGAGGGGACATGTGATAGTATCTATCAACCCTCCCTAGACCGGCAAGTGGGGGGCAAATGCGCGCAACAACCAGGAAGGGGAGGGGGGAATTGACATAACGACTAAATTGGGATGGGAAAAAAATACAGAAAAAAGGAGGAGAAAAAGTAGACGGAAAAGAAAGAAATGGAGGAGGAGAGAACCTGCCCGGGTTTGTTGCGCCGTTCTGCTTGTCATCATGAATCTACAAGCATTTTATTCATCATCTGAATTTGATGATAAAAGAGAGAGAGAGAGAGAGAGAGAGAGAGAGAGAGAGAAAGAGAGAGAGAGAGAGACTCTGAGAGAAAGAGAGAGAGAGAGAAATACTCTGAGAGAAAGAGAGAGACTCTGAGAGAGAGAGAGAGAGAGAGAGAGAGAGAGACTCTGAGAGAGAGAGAGAGAGAGAGAGAGAGAGAGAGAGAGAGAGAGAGAGAGGGCGGGAGAGAGAGAGAGACTCTGAGGGAGTGAGAGAGAGAGACTCTGAGAGAGAGAGAGAGACTCTGAGAGAGAGAGAGAGTTTTGAATTGATTGATTGAAAACTGTATTAACAGATTGCAGAATGGGGACAGTACAGTACAGCTCAATACATACAATTGTTAAGGGGATGCAGACCTGAGAAAGACTATCGGGGGTGGGTGGGGGACACTGTACACTGTACAAGCAAAACTGTACATTGGAATATTGACAAAGCCATACTTGGTAATTTACTGTACATTGGAGGGGGTTGGGTTAGGACATTTACAGGGGCCAGTTTCGAATTGCAGTCTCCCGTAGGTGTTCTTTGAGAGTGCTTTTGAAGGTGGGTAGTGATTCACATTCCTTTACGAATCCTTATGGAAGCCAACGGAAGCCAGGCCTCCCTATTAAAATATGAATTAATATCAAATATGAAATATGAAAAAAAGAAGAAAAAAAATATATATATATATAATTTTTTTTTAATATAGTTTACATTCTTTTTCATCTGTGCATCTGTGTTATAATCTTTTTATTTTTTTTTAAATGTCTCCCTCTTCTCCTTCTCACTCCCTCTAACACACTGTCAGACTCACTGTGCTCACTGCAGCTATAGAGGAGAGGAGGCAGAGGGTAGGTCTCTTTCTCCAGCCTCAACCATGTGATTCATGTATCTAGAGTCCAAAACCGATCCTAGCCAATCAGATTCGAGCTGACTGCCACACCCTAAAAGTTTAAAACGGGGCTGTGAGAAGAATCATGAGTGTGGCCTCCCCTCTGCACACCTCCCCTCTGCACTCTGAACATTGTATTAACCCGTGACTGCTCCCACGGGCCGAAGCTTTTCCTAAATCACTTCCATCATCGAAAACGAGGGGAAAAGGTCGACTCGCGACCCTGAAAATGTCGCATGATTTTAAAAACGCTGTATTAAGTGAGCCTATTATGGGATCCACGTGAGCTTTCTATCGTGGAAACATCTGGGCGTCCCGCAACTTTTACTCATTCACATGTAGCCCCTAAAATGCTTAGAAAAGGAAAGTCGCAAGCGTGGAATAAACTCGCCGAAACGGAAAAGTGTCCCACGGGCGCACCGTGATTCCGATCCGCGTGAAAATATTCACGGCCATAGAGGAGACCGTGGGACACCTTTTTGCAACCGAATATGTGTCTCGAATTTGCTCCCACGCGGCGCGCAAAATCGTGCAAGGAAAGATGAAAAAATTAACCAATGCTCCAGCAGTATTAATGACCCTGATGTAAACAAGACAAACGTCTTTCTCTGGTCTGCATCCCCTTATACATGTATTGAGCCGTACTGTATTGTACCCATTCTGCAATCTGTTAAATAAATAAAAATAAAGTTTGACTGGCCGCCGAGCCATACTGTAGTGTACATGGTGACTGCTTGACTTAAAAAAAAAAAGAAAAAAAATTTAATAAAAATATTTAATAATTTTCTTTTAATAATTTTTTTTGGCTTCCCCTGTTATTTTACCCACGCGACGCCACAGCTGTGGGTAGGGCGTTCCACATTGATGTGGCATAATTGCAAAACGTGCTTAGTTAGAGAGAGAGAGAAAGAGAGAGAGAGAGAGAGAGAGAGAGAGAGAGAGAGAGAGAGAGAGAGAGAGAGAGAGAGAGAGAGAGAGAGAGAGCGCCCCCTACTAGTTAATACGGCAACCACCACCCAGCAGGTAGACGGTCCTAACTGCTACATCTGTACGAAGAAATGTGTGGCAAACTATACAAACGTCAGGTAACTAAACTAAAAACGAATTTGCCTGTGAAAATCGTTTTCCCACAACCAGTATATTTTTGTAACGGACAATTGTTGAAAAATTTGGTCGGTGGTTTTCGGAAAATCCTTGAAACCAGATGAATTGCACTGAAACAAGTGACCAGACTCAATCAAATATTACATTATATGTTACTAGTGGAGAACAATTCTTCTCAAAGTGATGTTTATGTTCTGTATATCTGCTTGATGATGAATACTAGTAAACAGTTATTCCTTCATGCATCATGTCACTAAGTGTCTCCTTCACTCCAACAGAACACTTCCAGCTCATCACTGAAGGCTTCGTTAGAGGCGACGTGGGTCATGACGTCACCCTCTGCTGCCGCCTCGCCCCTCAGACCAGCGCGGTCGCCATGACGATCAGGTGGTTTAAGGACACAGAGTGTATTTACCTGTATCAGAACGGCCAGGTGATAACGGGGAGGGGCTACGAGGACAGACTGAGTCTGACCAATCAGGAGCTGGAGAAAGGCGTCACGTCTCTGACACTGAGAGACTACAGAGAGCTCGATGATGATGGCGTTTACAGCTGTCAGGTCAACCGGGGAGACCGGCAGGAGGGCACTGTCGTGGCGCTAAGCAACGGTACGTATTCTACCGCTCCAGTTCATGATTATCAACCTTATGGACAGTGATAACAGCTCACGACAGGCCGTGCTATATTGTATAACAGCGATTGTTCGGAAGGCCAACATCCCCCTTAGCCGTGATATAATCCCACCATATCACAGCCTGATGTGAGCTATTGCTGTTATAAAACCAATTATGGCAATATAGAATTTATAGACAGATTTTTATAAATAATAATAATGTATTTATAAATCATTTATACATGGAAATAGGTCCCTATGGCTGCCTGCAACCATGTGAGGTGGTTGTTGTGCAACGTACACTAGCTTGTTTGTTTTTAGCTCTGCTAGCAAGAGAAGAACAGTGACAGCCAGTTACAGCAGAGATGCTATCCTTATCACAATATACAAGCTGCTAACTTAGCTTAAGAAGCTCTTAATAAATAGAGGTCAGAGTTCATTCAGACCAAGCTCGCTGCAAATTACCCAACATTAACTGGTTAGACTTGCTAGCTAATGCTAACGTAACAGGTTAGACTTGCTAGCTAAGGCTAACGTAACAGGTTAGACTTGCTTGCTAATGCTAACGTAACAGGTTAGACTTGCTAGCTAAGGCTAACGTAACAGGTTAGACTTGCTAGCTAATGCTAATGTAACAGGTTAGACTTGCTAGCTAATGCTAACGTGACAGGTTAGACTTGCTAGCTAATGCTAATGTCACAGGTTAGACTTGCTAGCTAAGGCTAACGTAACAGGTTAGACTTGCTAGCTAAGGCTAACATAACAGGTTAGACTTGCTAGCTAATGCTAATGTAACAGGTTAGACTTGCTAGCTAAGGCTAACGTAACAGCTTAGCAGCCGAACAAGCTAACTTATGAGACACTAGAATGCTAAGTTAGCAACTGCTACTCATAAGGATAGCATAAGCATCCCTGCATCACATCTGTTATTATTCCAACCATTCACAAATCTTGTATTCTGTTACAGCCGATCCTTCCTGCAAGCATTTAGCTAACGTCACTCGGAACTCCGTTTCACCACTGTGTACGTTAGCAGCTATCGCTAGCTCTTTAGCCAGGTAGCTAGTTTGAGTTTAATTTCGCGCACGCTCGATGACAGGTGCTATTATTTCTATTAGTGAAAGGTGCCAACCCTATTTAGTATATTTCACGCCTGTTTGCTAGTTTATTTTTCCCAAATGAGCAGTGATACCGAATTATTCAAAGGAATTAGCCGTGACAGCCATGGTATATGGTTATTATCTACTATTACTTACATTATTTACTTTACACTATTACTTACACTATTACTTACATTATTACAATTATGCTAAATTCTGCTCCCGTCAAATGTCAGTGGAACCATATAAACCCAGCTGCCATGAGAAACTCCTATGGTAAAGACCAGGTTAAAGTTAGTTCTGGACCAGGCTGGTCTTAGAAACATCACGTGACTCCCCAGGTCTAATCATGAGTGGAACTTGAGTGACAGCTGTTGTCACCAATAGAACATTGGCAGCCATGACTGCAGGCTGCACACTGTTCTACCTAAACTAACCTCGTTCCCAGTTTTATCCCTGTGAGATAAAGCCTGGTAAAGAACTACTGCCGAAAGTGTCTATGGGGTAGAATTTCCGGCGTATGTACTTCCCCTGGAAGCTGCCTCCGAACGGACCAAACTTTTCCCGAATCCTGTCGGCAAACAAGCTGGAACGTCCCGGTCATGTAGTCAATTCTTCAGGCAAAGCCGCTGCAGTGGCTTAAACGAGGAAATATTGTGCACTTCACACGTTTCTATAATTGTTTTGTCAATTAGACATTTTAGGAGGCATATCTTTACCAGCCTATACCAAAACAAGCCATTTGCTAGCTTGAAACGTAGCAGTGGTGGTGGTTGTGCGCTACATATAGCATTACTAAGACTGAGTAGTACAGTAGATATGAGTAGAGTCTTGCTAGTTAATGCTAGACCACTGCACTGGTTACTCTGGCTAGTTAATGGTAGACCACCGAACCGGTTACTCTGGC
>NC_140178.1:1724808-1804244 GCF_963971535.1 Notolepis coatsorum
CCTCTGCCCTCCCTGTAGATACTCTCAGAGTAACACTTGTGCCCCCTCTGCCCTCCCTGTAGGTACTCTCAGAGTAACACTTGTGCCCCCTCTGCCCTCCCTGTAGATACTCTCAGAGTAACACTTGTGCCCCCTCTGCCCTCCCTGTAGATCCTCTCAGAGTAACACTTGTGCCCCCTCTGCCCTCCCTGTAGATCCTCTCAGAGTAACACTTGTGCCCCCTCTGCCCTCCCTGTAGGTACTCTCAGAGTAACACTTGTGCCCCCTCTGCCCTCCCTGTAGATACTCTCAGAGTAACACTTGTGCCCCCTCTGCCCTCCCTGTAGATCCTCTCAGAGTAACACTTGTGCCCCCTCTGCCCTCCCTGTAGATCCTCTCAGAGTAACACTTGTGCCCCTCTGCCCTCCCTGTAGATCCTCTCAGAGTAACACTTGTGCCCCCTCTGCCCTCCCTGTAGATCCTCTCAGAGTAACACTTGTGCCCCCTCTGCCCTCCCTGTAGATACTCTCAGAGTAACACTTGTGCCCCCTCTGCCCTCCCTGTAGGTACTCTCAGAGTAACACTTGTGCCCCCTCTGCCCTCCCTGTAGATACTCTCCGCTGGCAGAGCAGTTCTCGCAGCAGTTCCCGGGTCACGACCTGCCGTCCAAGTTGGCCAAGTTCTCGCTGCCCGTCTCACTGGCCGAGTTCAGGAACCCACTGGAGGCGCCGGTCCAGGAGGTAGGAGGAGTCCTGTGTGTCACCTGGGACAGCAGCGCACACACACACACACACACACGCACACACACACGCACGCACGCACGCACGCACGCACGCACGCACGCACGCACGCACGCACGCACGCACGCACGCACGCACGCACGCACGCACGCACACACACACACACACACACACACACACACACACACACACACACACACACACACACACCACACACACACACACACACACACACACACACACACACACACACACACACACATCTCTGACCCAGTCTCTGCCCCCCCAGGCCCAGCTGATTCACCTAAACACACTTTATATTTATTGATGAAGGATTGCACTACAACTCGTACACCTTACTGTAAATTGTACCTAAATTGCACCTCATCCCATTTCTGCTTTGCACTATATAGTATTGTATTAGTACACTGCACAGTATTGTATATTGGTATATTGCATAGTATATTGTATATTGTATGGTAACTCAGTTACTTCTAGTCTGCATCGAACATTGTACATATGTCTATACTGAACACTGTGACCTCTATTTTTACTTCTATTTTACATGCTATACTATTTTATTTTATACTTATCTTGTCTAGCACAGTCTCTGGAGCGTAACAGTAAGAAGCATTTTGTATAAAAGTATTCTGTACTTCTGTATGACAACTATTAAAGAAACTTGAAACCTGTCCCCCCCCCCCCCTGCCCCCCCCCCTCTGCCCCCCCCCCCCTCTGCCAACCCCCACCTCCCCTCTGCCCCCCCCTCCCCTCTGCCCCCCCCCCCCCCTGGTTCTGCCCCCCCAGGCCCAGCTGATCCAGATGTTGGTCTGGATGCTCCAGCGCCGCCTGCTGATCCAGCTCCACACCTACGTCTGCCTGATGGTGCCGCCCAGCGAGGAGGAGCCCAGCCTGAGGGACCAGGAGCCCCCCCTGGTGGCCCGGACGGGGGGCCGCAGCCTCAGCCTCACCACGCCCAGCGCGCTCAGCTTCGGATCCCCAAGTAGGTGCTCTCTGCTCCCCAAGTAGGTGCTCTCTGCTCCCTCTGCTCCCTCTGCTCCCCAAGTAGGTGCTCTCTGCTCCCTCTGCTCCCCAAGTAGGTGCTCTCTGCTCCCTCTGCTCCCCAAGGAGGTGCTCTCTGCTCCCTCTGCTCCCCAAGGAGGTGCTCTCTGCTCCCTCTGCTCCCCAAGGAGGTGCTCTCTGCTCCCTCTGCTCCCTCTGCTCCCTCTGCTCCCCAATAGGTCCTCTCTGCTCCCTCTGCTCCCTCTGCTCCCCAATAGGTCCTCTCTGCTCCCTCTGCTCCCTCTGCTCCCAATAGGTCCTCTCTGCTCCCTCTGCTCCCCAAGTAGGTCCTCTCTGCTCCCTCTGCTCCCCAATAGGTCCTCTCTGCTCCCTCTGCTCCCCAATAGGTCCTCTCTGCTCCCTCTGCTCCCCAATAGGTCCTCTCTGCTCCCTCTGCTCCCCAATAGGTCCTCTCTGCTCCCTCTGCTCCCCAATAGGTCCTCTCTGCTCCCTCTGCTCCCCAATAGGTGCTCTCTGCTCCCTCTGCTCCCCAATAGGTCCTCTCTGCTCCCTCTGCTCCCCAATAGGTCCTCTCTGCTCCCCAATAGGTCCTCTCTGCTCCCCAAGTAGGTCCTCTCCGCTCCCCAATAGGTCCTCTCCGCTCCCCAATAGGTCCTCTCCGCTCCCCAATAGGTCCTCTCCGCTCCCCAATAGGTCCTCTCCGCTCCCCAATAGGTCCTCTCTGCTCCCCAATAGGTCCTCTCCGCTCCCCAATAGGTCCTCTCCGCTCCCCAATAGGTCCTCTCTGCTCCCCAATAGGTCCTCTCTGCTCCCTCTGCTCCCCAATAGGTCCTCTCTGCTCCCTCTGCTCCCCAATAGGTCCTCTCTGCTCCCCAATAGGTCCTCTCTGCTCCCTCTGCTCCCCAATAGCTCCTCTCTGCTCCCTCTGCTCCCCAATAGGTCCTCTCAGCCTCCTCTGCTCCCCAATAGGCCCTCTCTGCTCCCTCTGCTCCCCAATAGGCCCTCTCTGCTCCCTCTGCTCCCCAATAGGTCCTCTCTGCTCCCTCTGCTCCCCAATAGGTCCTCTCTGCTCCCCAATAGGTCCTCTCTGCTCCCCAATAGGTCCTCTCTGCTCCCCAATAGGTCCTCTCTGCTCCCCAATAGGTCCTCTCTGCTCCCCAATAGGTCCTCTCTGCTCCCCAATAGGTCCTCTCTGCTCCCCAATAGGTCCTCTCTGCTCCCCAATAGGTCCTCTCTGCTCCCCAATAGGTCCTTTCCGCTCCCCAATAGGTCCTCTCTGCTCCCCAATAGGTCCTCTCTGCTCCCCAATAGGTCCTCTCTGCTCCCTCTGCTCCCCAATAGGTCCTCTCTGCTCCCCAATAGGTCCTCTCTGCTCCCCAATAGGTCCTCTCTGCTCCCCAATAGGTCCTCTCCGCTCCCCAATAGGTCCTCTCTGCTCCCCAATAGGTCCTCTCTGCTCCCCAATAGGTCCTCTCTGCTCCCTCTGCTCCCCAATAGGTCCTCTCTGCTCCCTCTGCTCCCCAATAGGTCCTCTCTGCTCCCTCTGCTCCCCAATAGCTCCTCTCTGCTCCCTCTGCTCCCCAATAGGTCCTCTCTGCTCCCTCTGCTCCCCAATAGGTCCTCTCTGCTCCCCAATAGGTCCTCTCTGCTCCCTCTGCTCCCCAATAGGTCCTCTCTGCTCCCCAATAGGTCCTCTCTGCTCCCCAAGTAGGTCCTCTCCGCTCCCCAATAGGTCCTCTCCGCTCCCCAATAGGTCCTCTCTGCTCCCCAATAGGTCCTCTCTGCTCCCCAATAGGTCCTCTCTGCTCCCCAATAGGTCCTCTCTGCTCCCCAATAGGTCCTCTCTGCTCCCCAATAGGTCCTCTCTGCTCCCCAATAGGTCCTCTCTGCTCCCCAATAGGTCCTCTCTGCTCCCCAATAGGTCCTCTCTGCTCCCCAATAGGTCCTCTCTGCTCCCCAATAGGTAATCTCTGCTCCCCAATAGGTCCTCTCTGCTCCCCAATAGGTCCTCTCTGCTCCCCAATAGGTCCTCTCTGCTCCCCAATAGGTCCTCTCCGCTCCCCAATAGGTCCTCTCTGCTCCCCAATAGGTCCTCTCTGCTCCCCAATAGGTCCTCTCTGCTCCCTCTGCTCCCCAATAGGTCCTCTCTGCTCCCTCTGCTCCCCAATAGCTCCTCTCTGCTCCCTCTGCTCCCCAATAGGTCCTCTCTGCTCCCTCTGCTCCCCAATAGGTCCTCTCTGCTCCCCAATAGGTCCTCTCTGCTCCCCAAGTAGGTCCTCTCCGCTCCCCAATAGGTCCTCTCCGCTCCCCAATAGGTCCTCTCTGCTCCCCAATAGGTCCTTTCCGCTCCCCAATAGGTCCTCTCTGCTCCCCAATAGGTCCTCTCTGCTCCCCAATAGGTCCTCTCTGCTCCCCAATAGGTCCTCTCTGCTCCCCAATAGGTCCTCTCTGCTCCCCAATAGGTCCTCTCTGCTCCCCAATAGGTCCTCTCTGCTCCCCAATAGGTCCTCTCTGCTCCCCAATAGGTCCTCTCTGCTCCCCAATAGGTCCTCTCTGCTCCCCAATAGGTCCTCTCTGCTCTCAGATCCAAAAGTCCAAATGTGATATTTAGTCCAAGAACGACTCCGGCGAACATCACGACCCAGTTTCACTTTGAGCATTTTAGAAGCTATTTTCAAGATTCAATAGTTTTATTTCAAACCACAGTGTTAGTTTGGCTACATTTACCATTGTCCGGCAAAACAACATTTGAAAATAAATGAAATGGGAAAAGAGGACCCCCCCCCCCCTCCCCCCAAAAAAGTTTAAAAATAAAACAGCCAGAAACTGTACACTGTTTGAAAAGGAGATGGAAGAAGCAAAGCTTATATGTTTCCATCCCCCATCAATAACTATATTATATATAATATTATATATACTTCAGCAAGTATATGACACGATTACCAATACATATAATACAATACAATTTGCAAATACAACTACACACAACACACACACGCTATGGCACCACATCTACAGTATTATATGATATAAGCTCAACTACATCCCTGTTCATTAGATGATCCCTATTCTCACCGGTATTTAAACCTGACCCTTATCTTAACCTAGCCCTTTTATTTATTCATTTATTTTATGTAACCCTTTCACTGCCACACGACAGCCGGTTAACCCTTTCACTGTGACAATACAGACAATGGAGCATCGCCGTCGGTTGCGTGATAGTAAAGGGTTAACCTTCTGTCGTGTGGCAGTGAGTTAACCTAACCCTTTTATTTATTAATTTATTTTATTTAATGTGTGTGCTGCTTGTCCAGCAGTGATGACATCACGTGTGTGCTGCTTGTCCAGCAGTGATGACATCACGTGTGTGCTGCTTGTCCAGCAGTGATGACATCATGTGTGTGCTGCTTGTCCAGCAGTGATGACATCACGTGTGTGCTGCTTGTCCAGCAGTGATGACATCATGTGTGTGCTGCTTGTCCAGCAGTGATGACATCACGTGTGTGCTGCTTGTCCAGCAGTGATGACATCATGTGTGTGCTGCTTGTCCAGCAGTGATGACATCACGTGTGTGCTGCTTGTCCAGCAGTGATGACATCATGTGTGTGCTGCTTGTCCAACAGTGATGACATCATGTGTGTGCTGCTTGTCCAACAGTGATGACATCATGTGTGTGCTGCTTGTCCAACAGTGATGACATCATGTGTGTGCTGCTTGTCCAGCAGTGATGACATCATGTGTGTGCTGCTTGTTCAACAGTGATGACATCATGTGTGTGCTGCTTGTCCAGCAGTGATGACATCATGTGTGTGCTGCTTGTCCGACAGTGATGACATCACGTGTGTGCTGCTTGTCCGACAGTGATGACATCATGTGTGTGCTGCTTGTCCAGCAGTGATGACATCATGTGTGTGCTGCTTGTCCAACAGTGATGACATCATGTGTGTGCTGCTTGTCCGACAGTGATGACATCATGTGTGTGCTGCTTGTCCGACAGTGATGACATCATGTGTGTGCTGCTTGTCCAGCAGTGATGACATCACGTGTGCTGCTTGTCCAGCAGTGATGACATCATGTGTGTGCTGCTTGTTCAACAGTGATGACATCATGTGTCTGCTGCTTGTCCGACAGTGATGACATCATGTGTGTGCTGCTTGTCCAACAGTGATGACATCATGTGTGTGCTGCTTGTCCAGCAGTGATGACATCCTGTGTGTGCTGCTTGTCCAGCAGTGATGACATCACGTGTGTGCTGCTTGTCCAGCAGTGATGACATCATGTGTGTGCTGCTTGTCCAGCAGTGATGACATCACGTGTGTGCTGCTTGTCCAGCAGTGATGACATCACGTGTGTGCCCCCCCCCCAGCCAGCAGTGATGACATCATGTGTGTGCCCCCCCCCCCCCCCCCAGCCAGCAGTGATGACATGGCCCTCACCAGCCCCTCTATGGACAACTCCAGTGCAGAGCTGCTTCCTGGGGGCGACTCCCCGCTGAACAAGAGGATGACGGAGACGCTGCTGGCCAGTCTGACGGAACACGAGAGGCTGGTGATCCTCAACGTGCCGGCGGCCCAGAGCCCAGAGGACCTGCGCATGTTCGCCAGGTAACATAATATATCATATATAATATATATTATTACATGGCGTTTTCACATTCGCCGAAATGCTTGCTTGTGATTGGTCAATAGCCCCCCGACAGCGGTCATTATTTTTCAATAATGACCGCTGTTTTTTCAATAATGACCGCTGTGCGCAGCTGTTCGCAATCAAGCCCACTGACACACACTGTTTCAGTGCAATTAGACACTGCCGGTGTTCTGCTGCCGGCGATGACAGGGGGCGGAGCGACGAGCGGAGCCAGAACGCAGCCAGAACCAGTGTTGCGAGTCGATGTAAAATGAATTAGGTATATTGTTAGTAAGTTAGCCATGTAATAAGCGGGATAATGTATAGCTATACTCGGTCATTGTCGCAAAATAATTGACCTTCACTGACGTTTAAAACACCTCGCCGAAGCGGCTCGGTATTTTAAACTCCGTGTCGGTCAATTATTTTGCGACAATGACCTCGTAGCTATACATTATCCCTTACGTATACCCCCCAGGTAAAGTAATCTCCAGGTAAAGTTTTGAAGGTGGGTAGTGATTCACATTCCTTTACAGCTGTGGGTAGGGCGTTCCACATTGACGTGGCATAATTATGTTATTATGTTAATAATGTATCTTGTCACATTAAATACTGGAAAAGTCACTTTAAGGAAAGAACAGATGTGGTTCTTGTATAATATACTTTAGATACATTAAGTATAATAATGACGGAGTTAAAATTGTATATTGTATAGTAATGTACATAGGAACCAGTGCCCTCTCAGGTATTTAGTCTATTTTATCATGCACATCTTATGTCTTACCCGTTTTTTTTTTTTTTATTATTTTTATTTATGTCTATTTTATTATTAGTACTATTGCACAATCGATGCGGGCATGACCACCCGCATTTCACTGTATGCCCTGGTATGTATGTGACAAATAAACCTCTTGATTCTTGATCTTGTAGACCAGGCCCATTGCAAGGTGCTGTACTCTGTCGTCTACTCTAAGCCACCCTAGGCAGTCAAAGTGGGCAGGGGTGAGGTGGGTTCTAGATAGATAGATAGATAGATAGATAGATAGATAGATAGATAGATAGATAGATAGATAGATAGATAGATAGATAGATAGATAGTCAGGTCAGTTCTAGGAGTCAGGTCAACATGGAGGCCAGATAATTAAAACAAATCAGACCTGTATCTGATTTAGGACCACTGTTATGAAAACCCCCCAGATCTGAGTCTCATATAAGTTGCATATAAGCCAAAATATTTTGGCCACTGTCGTCTGCAGTGTGAACATAGCCAAAGTACTTAGTCCTCATTTTCACAACAACAACAACAGTTCATTCTGTGTCTTTTATGTCAACATACCTTCTGTTAACTCATTCCCTGCCAACAGCGATTTTATACGCGTTTGTCCGCCAATCGTTATACGTTATTTGATTGTTATTTAATTTTTTTTATTTTTCACTTTTTTTCTCCCATTTTCTATTTTTCTCCCATCCCAATTTCGTATCATCCAATTCAACCCTCCCCTGTCTCGAACGTTGTTTCTTGCCTCCCACAAGCCGGCTGCAATGTGGACTAAGTCATACATAGCACAAGTCCCCTCCGATACTCGAGGTAGCAGCCGTTGCATCTTTTCACCTGCGCGGCGCGATCTTTCAGCGTCGTGGGTCTGGGCTTTGGAGGGGCGCCGCCCCCATCGCTTCCTGATTCTACTGCGCAGAGCGCACCAACCGACCTGTAGGAGTCGCTGTCCACAACGCCCGATCCCCACCCATCAGTTTCCCACCCCCTAATAATGTGTATTAGTACGGACGACCAGCTAAACTGAAAGCAATGTGGAGCGCTGGGATCGAACCCAGCGTCTCCAGCATTCGAGGTGAGCGCCTTGCCCACTGCACCACGTAGCCGCCCTGATTGTTATTTCTTTTATTCGCTATTTCCATTCATTATCCAACCAGGAAGGCTGGTGTTACCATAGGGAATGAGTCTGAGATTGCAAAAGTCCAATACTGCCACCTGGTGGTATGCAGCCGGTGTTGCTCTTCCTTTGAGACTGTGCGTTGATGAAATTCCTCCGGGCGGACTTTTCTAGTGACCTGGACCAAGGGCTTCACCCGATTGCATTGAATAGTTTTCGGGACCCACGATTCATTATGCTGTGGTGGGTTATGTCATGAGCCAAATGGACATACGATCTACCAGATGGCAATCAAATAATTGGAATATTCTTTTTGGAATCCCACCGGCCACAGGTAAGAGCAATTTAACGTCAATTTCAGCTTGATTGTGCCTTGTTTTCATAGCCATCGCCCTGATCAGCGTATATGTTGTTGTACTAACGAATGCCGTTATTGACAATCAATTAATCATAAACGACCCCCCCCCCCCCCCCCTTTCATGCATCCATGATGGAACATAATACCGATCATATGCGTTTGAATTTTTTATTGTAGCGTGTATAGGGATGAAATGCCAATGGATTAAGTATAATATGCGTCGCGGGCTATTACTAGCCTCCCAGGAATGACCCTAAACCATACTTATATTCACCACGGTATAAAACGGGAATGTATGGATGGAAAAATTATTTATTTTTCACATCTTGAACGATAGATACTCGAAATGGGCCATAGTATTGCATCCATAGCTATAATATAGAATATAGTTATAGCCCTGCAAACAAGGTGGCCGACCCCATTGGTTCCATGTGTGGCAGCACATAGTCATATCCCGTTCCCAGCGTGGCAGAGGAAGAGTTGAGAAGAAAAAAAAGATTGAAAAATTAGACTTTGATTGAACTCAATCTAGAGAAAACTTAGAACGCAATGGCTTAGAGTTTAGCTGTGAGATAATTCACACCTAGGTGCAGAAGGGGACGAGATCAAAGTCTCTCCAGGGAGTCGATCCATAGTAAGTGGGTGAATCTAATCAATACTGTGATTAGAGTCTTAAGAGTCTCCTGGTGGATTTACTCACTCAATGATTCTGGAGGAAAACTCCCACTCTAATCTAGGGTACCTTGTGTACTGTGTACTTTTATTCTTACTCATAGTATATATTCAGATTCTAATTCTTTATTGCCTACATTTATTGTAATGTATAATATAACCAATAGGGCAAACGGACCCTCATCTGCACCTTTGTTTACACTGTTTTTTTTTTCTCATACTTTATTTTCAGATACAATTTTATTGCCTCTATTTATGTCTTTCTACTATTACCCTGCCCATACCTGTAACTCCCCTCCCCCCTGCCCCATGTTGCTATGACGCCTGCATTTCCCCAAGGGGATCAATAAAGGAATATCTTATCTTATCCTGTCTTCTCTTCTCCTCTCCCCTCTTCTCTCCTCTCCTCTCCCCTCCTCTCTCCTCTCCTCCCCTCCTCTCCTCTCCCCTCCTCTCCTCCTCTCTCCTCTCCTCCCCTCTCTCCTCTCCTCTCCCCTCCTCCCCTCTCTCCTCTCCTCTCCTCTCCCCTCCTCTCCTCCTCTCCTCCCCTCCTCCTCTCCTCCCCTCCTCCTCTCCTCCCCTCTCCTCTCCCCTCCTCCTCTCCTCTCCCCTCCCTCTCCTCTCCTCTCCTCTCCTCTCCTCTCCTCTCCTCTCCTCTCCTCTCCTCTCCTCTCCTCTCCTCTCCTCTCCCCTCCCCTCCCCTCCCCTCCTCTCCTCTCCTCTCCTCTCCTCTCCCCTCCCCTCCTCCCTCCTCTCCTCTCCTCTCCTCTCCCCTCCCCTCCCCTCCTCCCTCCTCTCCTCTCCTCTCCTCTCCCCTCCCCTCCTCCCTCCTCTCCTCTCCTCTCCCCTCCCCTCCTCTCCTCTCCTCCTCTCCTCTCCCCTCCCCTCTCCTCTCCTCTCCTCTCCTCTCCTCTCCTCTCCTCTCCTCTCTCCTCTCCTCTCCTCTCCTCTCCACTCCTCTCCTCTCCTCCTCTCCTCTCCTCTCCTCCTCCTCTCTCCTCTCCTCTCTCCTCCTCTCCTCTCCTCTCCTCCCCTCTCTCCTCTCTCTCTCCTCCAGGCTGCTTCACTACTTCCGAGGTCACCACCACCTGGAGGAGATCATGTACAACGAGAACATGAGGCGCTCGCAGCTCAAGACTCTGTTCGATAAGTTCCGCAGCGTCCTGGTGGTGACCAACCATGAGGACCCCATCATCTCCCTGTTCCAGTCCCCCCTGGACTAGAGGAGCGCCCCCTGGAGGAGAGGAGGACCCCATCATCTCCCTGTTCCAGTCCCCCCTGGAGTAGAGGAGCGCCCCCTGGAGTAGAGGAGCGCCCCCTGGAGGAGAGGAGGACCCCATCATCTCCCTGTTCCAGTCCCCCCTGGACTAGAGGAGCGCCCCCTGGAGGAGAGGAGGACCCCATCATCTCCCTGTCCCAGTCCCCCCTGGAGTAGAGGAGCGCCCCCTGGAGTAGAGGAGCGCCCCCTGGAGGAGAGGAGGACCCCATCATCTCCCTGTTCCAGTCCCCCCTGGAGTAGAGGAGCGCCCCCTGGAGGAGAGGAGGACCCCATCATCTCCCTGTTCCAGTCCCCCCTGGAGTAGAGGAGCGCCCCCTGGAGGAGAGGAGGACCCCATCATCTCCCTGTTCCAGTCCCCCCTGGAGTAGAGGAGCGCCCCCTGGAGTAGAGGAGGACCCCATCATCTCTCTTCCAGTCCCCCCTGGAGTAGAGGAGCGCCCCCTGGAGTAGAGGAGGACCCCATCATCTCTCTTCCAGTCCCCCCTGGAGTAGAGGAGCGCCCCCTGGAGGAGAGGAGGACCCCATCATCTCCCTGTTCCAGTCCCCCCTGGAGTAGAGGAGCGCCCCCTGGAGTACAGGAGGACCCCATCATTGTTTTTGTAGACATCATTGTTTCTTATGATGCTCTCTCTCTCTCTCTCTCCCTCTCTCTCTCTCGCTCGCTCTCTCTCTCTCTCTCTCTCTCTCTCTCTCTCTCTATTAAAAAGAGATAAAGATAATGCTAGCTATGCTCTGCTCAGAATTAATATTGTAACTCGAACATTTGCTGCTTTGAAAACGAGCTACTATGTGGTTTTATAGCCGAGGAGGACTTGGAGCTAACGTGTGCATATAATGTGAAATAGAAAAATAATAGTATTTTCTTTAAGAACCAGATGCTTTTGTCATGTTTACAATAATAAATTATTTTGTACAAACGCATTTACTCTTCATTAACACTTTGGCTGCCATTGGGGGCCGACGTCTAATCTCACTCTGTGAGGCCAGCTTCTCATAACGTTTCACTGTGCGTGAGGCTGTTTGTAGAGCTGAATCTATATTTTATATTATTGCTATGTGTCCATTGTCAATTGACAGTATAAACCTTCCCTTAAATATGCCATAAAGAAATAATCTTTTCATCAATACGTTCCCATTTTATAGCGTCGCCGTCGTGAATATGAACGTTATACCGGAATGGTCTGGGCTAATTCCTGCAAAGCTAGTTACAGGGCGCTAAGCTAATAACGTTAAATCGATTGGTGTTTCGGCCCTACACAAGCTAGAGTTAAAAATCTAAATGCATATGATCGGTATCATGGTCCACCATGAATGCATGAAAGGGGGGGGGGGGCAGGGGAAGTCGTTTCTGATTATTGATTACCAATAACGGCATTCGTTATTACAACATGCGCTGATCGGGGGGTTGGCTATGAGAACAAGGCCCGATCAGGCTGAAATTGACGTCAAATCGATCTTACCTGTGGCCGGTTGGATTCCAAAAAGAATTTCCCAGTTATTGATCGCCATCTGGTAGATCGATATGTCCATTGGCTGATGCTATATTCCTTTACTGGAGACTGAATTCGGCGTCGCAATAAGTATTCCAGGCGATCGGTTGAAGCCATAGCGTCAGGCTAACAGAAAAATTTACCCGGAATGAAAAAAAAGTGACACACCGTCTGCAACAAGGAGTACTCCATTCTCGAGACCAGGATCTGGCCGGTACTGCACTTTTCCGAATCCCAAAGGCAACATTTTCAGCCAACATACAGCTCCGTGACGACATCCGGGATATTACAATGGAATAAAAACAAAAACAAGCTCAACACGTATATATATACACGTCAGTTGGCCTTCAACGGCCGGCTCCGAAACACGTACAGTATATAGACGTCGTTGGCCACGAATGTGTTAAACAGCACCTTCTGTTTATCTTTACCTTCATACGTTGTGTTGTTCCACACGGGAGACCCCTGGGAGGGTCACCTTGACCTCTGTGCGGCTGCATTGCTCTGTCTGGCACCCGGTGCATCCCCTTCTACCTGAGGGGCACGTCCTGTAACGATCCTTCCAGACCACAAGGCACCCCCCCCCCCAGGAACCCCAGAGGCGGGGGAGAGCGACTACACCACCCCCCCCCCCCCCCCCCCCCCCCAGAGGCGGGGGTGAGCGACTACTTAGAGGAGATGCCAAACATCAGACGGAGCGGCGCTCTGAACATCTGTGGAATCAATGAGGAGTGAATCCCTTGAGCTAGAAAGATATGAAAAGCAACAACACAGGTGGAGGTGGAAGTAAAATGTGTTTCATAACTACAGGAGGAAGAGGAGCAGATGTTCTGAGGAGAGGAAGGCTGCTGAGAATGATCCCAAAATCATTCATCGGTTAACCGTCTGTAGTGTGATAGTAAAGGGTTAACCTGTATTATCGCAGTGAAAGGGTTAACCATTTGGTAGTGTGGCAGTGAAAGGGTTAACATTCACAACCAAATGTAAGACGAGACGAGGTTTCACTCCTAGTGGAGTAACAGCTCTTGATACGGAAGACAGGTAAAACAATATTTTATTGATACAGAAGACAGGTAAACAATATTTTATTGATACAGAAGACAGGTAAACAATATTTTATTGATACAGAAGACAGGTAAAGGCTGCTGAGAATGTTCAAGATTGTTTATTGTCATGTGCAGTTAAACAGAGTTTGCCATACAATGAAAATCTTACTTTGCTAGTCCGCCCTTCACACAAAATCACACAATACTTAACTTAAACATATTTAAATACAAGCGAGTGCTAGAAAATAAGGTAAAAATAGATAAATATAATATTAACATTCACAGCCAAATGTAAGACAAGACGAGGTTTCACTCTAGCTGAGCTCGTGATACGGAGGAAAGGTAAACAATATTTTATTGATGGAGGACAGGTAAACAATATTTTATTGATACGAAAGAGGTAAACAATATTTTATTGATACGGAGGAAAGGTAAACAATATTTTATTGATACGGAAGAGAGGTAAACAATATTTTATTGATACGGAGGAAAGGTAAACAATATTTTATTGATACGGAGGACGGGTAAACAATATTTTATTGATACGGAGGACAGGTAAACAATATTTTATTGATACGGAGGACAGGTAAACAATATTTTATTGATACGGAAGACAGGTAAACAATATTTTATTGATACGGAGGACAGGTAAACAATATTTTATTGATAGGGAGGACAGGTAAACAATATTGTATTGATACGAAAGAGGTAAACAATATTTTATTGATATGGAAGAGAGGTAAACATTTTATTGATACGGAGGACAGTATCTCTCATGATTGGATAAAGTGGGAACAGGATAACAAAACATTTATTTAGTGTTTACTGCAGAGCGGAGGGACTGGGAGACCCATGTTACTGACCAGACACTCTATATCAGTGATGACTGTTTACTGCAGAGTGGAGGGACTGGGAGACCCATGTTATTGACCAGACACTATATCAGTGATGACTGTTTACTGCAGAGTGGAGGGACTGGGAGACCCATGTTACTGACCAGACACTCTATATCAGTGATGACTGTTTACTGCAGAGTGGAGGGACTGGGAGACCCATGTTACTGACCAGACACTCTGTATCAGTGATGACTGTTTACTGCAGAGTGGAGGGACTGAGAGACCCATGTTACTGACCAGACACTCTATATCAGTGATGGCTGTTTACTGCAGAGTGGAGGGACTGGGAGACCCATGTTACTGACCAGACACTATATATCAGTGATGGCTGTTTACTGCAGAGTGGAGGGACTGGGAGACCCATGTTACTGACCAGACACTCTATATCAGTGATGGCTGTTTACTGCAGAGTGGAGGGACTGGGAGACCCATGTTACTGACCAGACACTCTATATCAGTGATGACTGTTTACTGCAGAGTGGAGGGACTGAGAGACCCATGTTACTGACCAGACACTCTATATCAGTGATGACTGTTTACTGCAGAGTGGAGGGACTGGGAGACCCATGTTACTGACCAGACACACTATATCAGTGATGGCTGTTTACTGCAGAGTGGAGGGACTGGGAGACCCATGTTACTGACCAGACACTCTGTATCAGTGATGACTGTTTACTGCAGAGTGGAGGGACTGAGCGACCCATGTTACTGACCAGACACTATATCAGTGATGACTGTTTACTGCAGAGTGGAGGGACTGGGAGACCCATGTTACTGACCAGACACTCTATATCAGTGATGGCTGTTTACTGCAGAGTGGAGGGACTGAGAGACCCATGTTACTGACCAGACACTCTATATCAGTGATGGCTGTTTACTGCAGAGTGGAGGGACTGAGAGACCCATGTTACTGACCAGACACTCTATATCAGTGATGGCTGTTTACTGCAGAGTGGAGGGACTGGGAGACCCATGTTACTGACCAGACACTCTATATCAGTGATGACTGTTTACTGCAGAGTGGAGGGACTGGGAGACCCATGTTACTGACCAGACACTCTATATCAGTGATGACTGTTTACTGCAGAGCAGGAGGGACTGGGAGACCCATGTTACTGACCAGACACTCTATATCAGTGATGACTGTTTACTGCAGAGTGGAGGGACTGGGAGACCCATGTTACTGACCAGACACTCTATATCAGTGATGGCTGTCAGAATGTAGAGCTATCAAACACTTATTTGAACAGAAACAATGTTACTTACGGGACCTTGAGTGCTGCTGATATTTCAGTCTTGTGTAAAGATTACACTTTGACAACCTAGGATGGCTTAGAGTAGAAGACAGAGTACAGCAACTTGCAATGGGCCTGGTCTACAAGATACACTATACGACTAAGGTACCCATGTACAAATCAAAATACTTCCCAAAGGTCAGTGAATACCACAACCACTACACCAGAGGGAGCTCCACAAATCATGTTAAACCCAGATTCGGCTCAAACAAGGGACTAAACACGTTTCGCAATTATGCCACAACAATGAGGAACGCCCTACCCAAAGCTGTAAAGGAATGTGAATCACTACCCACATTCAAAACCACTCTTAAAGAGCACCTACGGGAGGCTGCAATTCGAAACTGGCCACCGTAAATGCCCAAAACCCCCACCCCCTCCTAATAGACAGTCTCCTCCCCACTGCATGTATATATTCCCTCCCCGCCGTATGTATATTTCTCTCCCACCCACCCACCCCCTCCTAATGTACAGTCCCCTCCCCATCATATGTATATACTCTGTCAGGATCTAGGGGTAACAGTACTGTATATTTGAATACCGTCTATGTCACAAATGTAACGGTAACTAAATACCTATATGTCCCTATGCCATAAATGTCATGTATGTTGTGTATGTCATAAATGTCACTATGAATTGAAAATGGGGGACCCTGATGGAAACAAGACAAACGTCTTTCTCAGGTCTGCATCCCCTTAACAATTGTATGTATTGAGCCGTACTGTATTGTACCCATTCTGCAATCTGTTAAATAAAGTTTTCATTCATTCATTCATTCATTCATTCATTCATTCATTCATTCATTCATTCACACCCGAGGAACACACGTCGGTGCTCAGAGTTCCAGTCCGCCTCTCCGCCTCTCTGTCCACCACGCTGACACACGGCTGCCCGCGCAGATAGAAGCGCAGGGGTCTGGCGGCCCACTCCCCGTGGGACTGGACTCCGACGCGGGGCGCCGACACCACCTCCTCCTCCTGGTGGGGGGGGGGGGGCAGCGGGGGACCCCCCCCCTCGCTCTCCAGCCACACCTCCGGGTCGCGGGCCAGGTCTCTGCGGTCGAAGTCGCGCCGGACGTCCAGCGCCTGGCAGAGTTTGGACGGGCCGTTGCACAGCTCCTTGTCCTTCAGCGGCCTCGCCGTGTCCCGGCGCCGGGCTGCCCGCAGGCGCCTCATGGCGGGCAGGCCGTGTAGCGGCTGGAGGGCACGGAGCAGGACGGCAGCACCCTCTCCTGCAGGGGGAGACAGAGCAGTCAGCACCCTCTCCTGCAGGGAGACACAGAGCAGTCAGCACCCTCTCCTGCAGGGGGAGACACAGAGCAGTCAGCACCCTCTCCTGCAGGGAGACACAGAGCAGTCAGCACCCTCTCCTGCAGGGGGAGACAGAGAGCAGTCAGCACCCTCTCCTGCAGGGAGACACAGAGCAGTCAGCACCCTCTCCTGCAGGGAGACACAGAGCAGTCAGCACCCTCTCCTGCAGGGAGACACAGAGCAGTCAGCACCCTCTCCTGCAGGGAGACACAGAGCAGTCAGCACCCTCTCCTGCAGGAGACACAGAGCAGTCAGCACCCTCTCCTGCAGGGAGACACAGAGCAGTCAGCACCCTCTCCTGCAGGGGGAGACACAGAGCAGTCAGCACCCTCTCCTGCAGGGGGAGACAGAGCAGTCAGCACCCTCTCCTGCAGGGGGAGACAGAGAGCAGTCAGCACCCTCTCCTGCAGGGAGACACAGAGCAGTCAGCACCCTCTCCTGCAGGGAGACACAGAGCAGTCAGCACCCTCTCCTGCAGGGAGACACAGAGCAGTCAGCACCCTCTCCTGCAGGGAGACACAGAGCAGTCAGCACCCTCTCCTGCAGGAGACACAGAGCAGTCAGCACCCTCTCCTGCAGGGAGACACAGAGCAGTCAGCACCCTCTCCTGCAGGGGGAGACAGAGCAGTCAGCACCCTCTCCTGCAGGGGGAGACAGAGCAGTCAGCACCCTCTCCTGCAGGGAGACACAGAGCAGTCAGCACCCTCTCCTGCAGGGAGACACAGAGCAGTCAGCACCCTCTCCTGCAGGGGGAGACAGAGCAGTCAGCACCCTCTCTACACAACAACACAACAACACAGAGCAGTCAGCACCCTCTCCTGCAGGCAGACACAGAGCAGTCAGCACCCTCCCTACACAACAACACAACAACACAGAGCAGTCAGCACCCTCTCCTGCAGGGAGACAGAGCAGTCAGCACCCTCTCCTGCAGGGAGACACAGAGCAGTCAGCACCCTCTCCTGCAGGGAGACACAGAGCAGTCAGCACCCTCTCCTGCAGGGAGACACAGAGCAGTCAGCACCCTCTCCTGCAGGGAGACACAGAGCAGTCAGCACCCTCTCCTGCAGGGGGAGACAGAGCAGTCAGCACCCTCTCCTGCAGGGAGACACAGAGCAGTCAGCACCCTCTCCTGCAGGGAGACACAGAGCAGTCAGCACCCTCCCTACACAACAACACAACAACACAGAGCAGTCAGCACCCTCCCTACACAACAACACAACACCACAGAGCAGTCAGCACCCTGCCTACACAACAACACAACAACACAACACCACAGAGCAGTCAGCACCCTGCCTACACAACAACACAACACCACAGAGCAGTCAGCACCCTGCCTACACAACAACACAACAACACAACAACACAGAGCAGTCAGCACCCTGCCTACACAACAACACAACAACACAACAACACAGAGCAGTCAGCACCCTCCCTACACAACAACACAACACCACAGAGCAGTCAGCACCCTGCCTACACAACAACACAACAACACAGAGCAGTCAGCACCCTCCCTACACAACAACACAGAGCAGTCAGCACCCTCCCTACACAACAACACAGAGCAGTCAGCACCCTCCCTACACAACAACACAGAGCAGTCAGCACCCTCCCTACACAACAACACAGAGCAGTCAGCACCCTCCCTACACAACAACACAACAACACAGAGCAGTCAGCACCCTCCCTACACAACAACACAGAGCAGTCAGCACCCTCCCTACACAACACCACAGAGCAGTCAGCACCCTCCCTACACAACACCACAGAGCAGTCAGCACCCTCCCCCACTAGAGCCGTTTCCCCGAAGTCTGTTTTTGGGCTTCGAACTTCGTCAGGGTTTTTCAAACGGGCGTTCGAACCTTCGTTTTTAATAATAAAAAATTATCTATTTTCTTTAATTTTTTATAAATAAATATCCTCAAATTAAATCCTCAAATTTTTTTTTATCCAGTTTTTCTCCTCCTGTTTTTCTGTGTTCATCCCAATTTAGTCGTTATGTCAATTCCCCCCTCCCCTTCCTGGTCATTTCTCACATGTGCCCCCCACTGGTCGGTCTAGGGAGCCCTGAAGTCTAGCAGATGCTTCCTCCGATACATAGGAGACAGCCAGCAGCCTCTTTTCACCTGGCAGCGAGGACTCTCATTGGTGAAGTGTAACGTGTGGGAGGATCACACTACCCTCACCATCTCCCTCCCTCGCTGTGCAGGCGCCCTGACCGACCTGTAGGAGTCGCTGTTTTACAACGACCAGAATACCACCCCATCGACTTCCCTCCCGCTGACTCTGCCAATCGAGTCAGTATGACGGTCGGCCAAGCCGGAGGCAACGCCGACAGCCGGATTCGATACCAGTGTCTCTCGCGTTGGTGACGAGCGCTTTAATAGTCCGCTGCGCCACCCAGCCGCACTTTAAATCCTCAATTTGAATAAAGTGATTAATCTGAGTCTTTTTCTTTTTATTAAATCAACTTTCGTTAATGAATATAACTCAATCAGTTTTAATACTATAATATTAGTGTAGCCTAATCTGTATCTGCAACTGTGAAGAATGAATAGAGACACATAAAAAAAAATATTAAAATGATTATATATATATTTTTTTATTCTAACGTTGATTTAGAATTCGAATGCCAACGACGTAACGAACAACACGGATCGGTCGGCTCGTACCTCCACTGGACACGTTCATGCAGAGGTAGACGCCGTAGATCTGATACACGTAGATGGTGCCCGGCCTCATGAACATGGCTGTGTTCCTCTGGGTGCGTCTACCCCCTGCTGAGTGGGAGGCCCGGTCCTCGCCCCCGAGGTACGCCTCCGTCTCCACCACCCGCCCCCGGAGCTCGGAGCCGTCGGCACAGCGCCGCACCAACACCTGGTGGCCGAGGAGGAGACGTTATTATTATTAACCCTTATTTAACCTGTTAGACGTGTCGGTTAACCCTTTCACTGCAACACGACAGCCGGTTAACCCTTTCACTGTGACAATACAGAAGGTTAGCCCTTTACTATCACACAACCGACGGCGATGCTCCATTATTAGCATCATTAGCTCCGCGGATGCGGAGCTAATGATGCTAATGATGGAGCATCGCCGTCGGTTGTGTGATAGTAAAGGGTTAACCTTCTGTCGTGTGGCAGTGAAAGAGTTAAAGGTTGCAGGTAGGGCTTTACATTCGCAGCTTCTATTGAAGTATTCTAAAGGCTACTGAATGATGCATTTTAGCTGTGAAGGTGGCAAATTCCAACGTGTGGCTCCCCAGGATTTAAAAGAACATTTGCCCATATTAGTTTTGAACCTTGGAATACGCAGGTCAGCAATGCTGGCTCTGGTGTTATGGGTATGATGCATGTTTGAATGTCTGTCATCATATTTTATGACGTAATCATTAAACATATATATATTTCTTTTTAAATATCCTCAAACAAAATCCTCAATTTGAATAAAGTGATTAATCTGATTAAATGAGTTTTTTTTTTTTATTAAATCAACTTTCTTTAATGAATATAACTCATCAGTTTCGTCAACATAAATAATCCAATCAGGGCACGGTTGGTACGATGGTGACGGTGACGTCTTGATGGAGCGCCGAGCGGATTCAGACAGACTACATCATTTATGATAAATGTTTTATTTAGATTCGATAAATTAGATTAGATTGTACTTTTTGTCATTATATTTGCATACAATGAGATTTGGGACTCAAACTTAAGGTGCTGCAGTAATAAAATCACAAGTAATAAAAGAGAAACATAAAATCCTATACAGAAACATTAAATGCTATACAATAAGACAATGTTACAGTCCTGTACAATATACAAAATAACAATATACAGAATAACAATACACACAAATAATCAACGTCAGACGGCAGTGGGTGTAAATGGCATTTAAATTTTTATGACGAGTCATATACTATACTAGTATAATACTATAATATTAGTGTAGCCTAATCTTTATCTGCAACTGTGAAGAAAACCCCCATTGGTTTAAACAGAATGAATAGACACCCCCCCCCCCCTTTCTAATTTGAATGACAACGTTATGAACAAAGCTTGGAACTATTCGGTGCAGCCCGCCCCTAGTGGCCGGTGTGTGTAGTGTACTGTAGACAACTCTGAGACAGATAGAGTCCTTAAAAGTATCGAGGGGGATCAATTTGTTCAAAGTCTTTTGTATCTTGTTCCAACAGCTGGGAGCAGAAAATGTAATAATGTTAGGATTTTCTAAACGTTTAAAAAGCTAAATATAGCGGTAGTGGAAAGTGTCATTGTCATGCTTAGTGTTTACGAGGCCGTGTCTGCTATGAGCTCTCCTCCCCATGGGATCACCAGAGAAACAGAGAACCACCGCATGGCGTCCTACCAACCTACATTCAGTCAGGAGCACTTTCACTGGCGATGGAGCGGCTTATGATGCCACATCGATGTGGAACGCCCTGCTGCCCACAGCCCTGCCCACAGCCCTGCCCACGCCCTGCCCACAGCCCTGCCCACGCCCTGCCCACAGCTGTAAAATAATGTGAATCCCTACCCTCCTTCAAAACCGCCCTCAAAGAGCACCTACGGGAGACTGCAATTAGAAACTGGCCTCCGTAAATGTACAAACCCAACCCCCTCCTAATGTACAGTTTCCTCCCCCTAGAATGTATATAGTTTCTGTTAGGATATCTAGTAAACAGTACAGTATATATCTTATGTCATAAATGTAAGTAACAGTACTGTATATCTGTATGTCGTAATTGTCATGATATCTGTATGTTGTGTATTGTCATAAATGTTATGATGAATTGAAAATGGGGGGCCCTGATGTAAACAAGACGAAAGTCTTTCTCTGGTCTGCATCCCCTTAACAATTGTGTGTATTGACTATTGAGCCGTACTGTATTGTACCCATTCTGCAATCTGTTAATAAAATGTTCAATCAATCAATCAATTGGACATAGCTGGGTGGAAGTGAATTCAAATGAAACCATACCTTGCCAAGAAATGCTTTGGCCAAACTAATGCACGGCTGGTTGAAGAACTCTTCTCCCAGTCTGTGTTCCTGGTCCTTGGTGAAGTACTGGCTCCTGCTGGCGGTGGCTTCAGAACCAGAACCGGATTCTGGATTAATCTGATTCTGATCAGAATCTAAATCTAAATCTAAATCAGAACCGCACCTTTTGGACTCATGGGTGACCTGCTCAGGTTGACCTGCTGCTGAGACGAGCATCTTCCTTTTCCGACCTGCCATGTCCGCACCGTGCCGTGGTATGTATATTACATATTATTAATATTTACATATTTACATTATTACACCACAGCGGTGCTGATCAAACGGGTCGTACTGTGGTAAGTTGCGCATGCGCACTCCTGCGTCCACACGGCGAGACTTGTTGTGGTGACGTCACTAAATAACGATATTATTTATGACAACAAACTGAAATAGGTAACGACGCTCTTCCGGGTTCGGACTCGGACTCGTTCTCACCGCGATGTCAGATAGAAACTCTTGGCCAAGACTTGTTGAATAAAATAAATGCGAGAAAGACGACAGTTAATGCTTCACTGAACTGCTATACAGTGCAGATATTATAAGCTAACACGCTAAAGGCTAAGAAGCAGGAAGTGTTGTTTTGTTTTGCGTCTTAAAGGGAACGCGTGCCCGTTTCAGCTTCCCCATTGATTGATTGATTGATTGAAAACTTTATTTAACAGATTGCAGAATGGGTACAATACAGTACGGCTCAATACACACAATTGTTAAGGGGATGCAGACCAGAGAAATACTTTCGTCTTGTTTACATCAGGGTCCCCCATTTTCAATTCATCATAACATTTATGACATACATGATGACATCATGACATTTATGGCATAGGGACATACAGGTATATAGTACTGTTACATGGGATTCACCAGGAATATGAATCCCTGCCCACATTCAAAACCGCTCTTAAAGAGCACCTACGGGAGGCTGCAATTCAAAACTGGCCACCGTAAATGCCCAAAACCCCCACCACCTCCTAATAGACAGTCTCCTCCCCACTGCATGTATATATTCCCTCCCCACCGTATATTTATCTCCCACCCACCCACCCCCTCCTAATGTACAGTCTCCTCCCCATCATATGTATATACTCTGTCAGGATCTAGGGGTAACAGTACTGTATATTTGAATACCGATTATGTCACAAATGTATCAGTACTAAATACCTATATGTCCCTATGCCACAAATGTCATGTATGTTGTGTATGTCATAAATGTCTATATGAATTGAAAATGGGGGACCCTGATGGAAACAAGACAAACGTCTTTCTCAGGTCTGCATCCCCTTAACAATTGTATGTATTGAGCCGTACTGTATTGTACCCATTCTGCAATCTGTTAAATAAAGTTTTCATTCATTCATTCATTCACATTTGTGACATATACTATATGCAAATATACAGTACTGTTACCCAGAGATCCTAACAGATAGGCCAATGCAATGCTGTTATTATTATAGGCTACGATGGTGAACGGTGTCATTTTGATTTATCGTCGGGTCAGCTGAGCCGATCAACGTTCTGAAGGATTATCTGAAGTGCCTATTTATGTGCAATAATACCCTTTGATTTTAATGATCCATTCTATTAAAAAGAACAACTGAATTTAACTGAGACTGAACATTTTAACTTACATGTAAAGTGCAATAGTAAATAATATACAATGAAAAGGCATTGGAAGTCCCTGGCGTGGGGTGATGGGTGGGTCAGGTGGGCTGGAGGGTGGCGTGGGGTGATAGGTGGGTCAAGTGGGCTGGAGGGTGGCGTGGGGTGATGGGTGGGTCAGGTGGGCTGGAGGGTGGCGTGGGGTGATAGGTGGGTCAGGTGGGCTGGAGGGTGGCGTGGGGTGATAGGTGGGTCAGGTGGGATGGAGGGTGGCGTGGGGTGATAGGTGGGTCAGGTGGGATGGAGGGTGGCGTGGGGTGATAGGTGGGTCAGGTGGGATGGAGGGTGGCGTGGGGTGATGGGTGGGTCAGGTGGGCTGGAGGGTGTGTGTCGCCCCCGGCTGCTCTAATGGTGTTGCCAGGCCTTGGGTTGTGACGGGCTGCTCTCTGCCCCCTGGGCTCCTCCTCTGTGGTGACGACGTAAGTACATTTTATTTATATAGCACTTTTCACAGAGAGAACTCACAAAGTGCTTTACATACAACAGAAATAAAATATAAAAAAAAAGCAAGAACCATTCAAGTGATAAGAAACAAAAAACACAATGCATCTCAGAGAAAAAACATTTTACACCTCAAGCTCAAACATTACTCAAAGGCCCGTTTAAACAGTACTAATGTTTTTAGCTGATTCTTAAAAAAATATCAACAGACGCTGCAGCTCTTGGGCCACGAGGAGGAAGGACCTTCCAGAGTCTAGGAGCTACAGACTGAAGGGCCTTCCAGAGTCTAGGAGCTACAGACTGAAGGGCCTTCCAGAGTCTAGGAGCTACAGACTGAAGGGCCCTCCAGAGTCCAGGTGCTACAGACTGAAGGACCTTCCAGAGTCTAGGAGCTACAGACTGAAGGGCCTTCCAGAGTCTAGGAGCTACAGACTGAAGGGCCTTCCAGAGTCTAGGAGCTACAGACTGAAGGGCCCTCCAGAGTCTAGGTGCTACAGACTGAAGGACCTTCCAGAGTCTAGGAGCTACAGACTGAAGGGCCTTCCAGAGTCTAGGAGCTACAGACTGAAGGTCCTTCCAGAGTCCAGGTGCTACAGACTGAAGGGCCTTCCAGAGTCTAGGAGCTACAGACTGAAGGGCCTTCCAGAGTCTAGGAGCTACAGACTGAAGGGCCTTCCAGAGTCTAGGAGCTACAGACTGACCTTCCAGAGTCTAGGAGCTACAGACTGAAGGGCCTTCCAGAGTCTAGGTGCTACAGACTGAAGGGCCTTCCAGAGTCTAGGTGCTACAGACTGACCTTCCAGAGTCTAGGAGCTACAGACTGAAGGACCTTCCAGAGTCTAGGTGCTACAGACTGAAGGGCCCTCCAGAGTCTAGGAGCTACAGACTGAAGGGCCCTCCAGAGTCTAGGAGCTACAGACTGAAGGACCTTCCAGAGTCTAGGAGCTACAGACTGAAGGTCCTTCCAGAGTCTAGGAGCTACAGACTGAAGGGCCTTCCAGAGTCTAGGAGCTACAGACTGAAGGGCCTTCCAGAGTCCAGGAGCTACAGACTGAAGGGCCTTCCAGAGTCTAGGAGCTACAGACTGAAGGGCCCTCCAGAGTCTAGGAGCTACAGACTGAAGGGCCTTCCAGAGTCTAGGAGCTACAGACTGAAGGGCCTTCCAGAGTCTAGGTGCTACAGACTGAAGGTCCTTCCAGAGTCTAGGTGCTACAGACTGAAGGTCCTTCCAGAGTCTAGGTGCTACAGACTGACCTTCCAGAGTCTAGGAGCTACAGACTGAAGGTCCTTCCAGAGTCTAGGTGCTACAGACTGACCTTCCAGAGTCTAGGAGCTACAGACTGAAGGTCCTTCCAGAGTCTAGGAGCTACAGACTGAAGGGCCTTCCAGAGTCTAGGAGCTACAGACTGAAGGGCCTTCCAGAGTCTAGGAGCTACAGACTGAAGGGCCTTCCAGAGTCTAGGAGCTACAGACTGAAGGGCCTTCCAGAGTCTAGGAGCTACAGACTGAAGGGCCCTCCAGAGTCTAGGTGCTACAGACTGAAGGGCCTTCCAGAGTCTAGGAGCTACAGACTGAAGGGCCTTCCAGAGTCTAGGTGCTACAGACTGAAGGGCCTTCCTTCCAGAGTCTAGGTGCTACAGACTGACCTTCCAGAGTCTAGGAGCTACAGACTGAAGGGCCTTCCAGAGTCTAGGAGCTACAGACTGAAGGGCCTTCCAGAGTCTAGGTGCTACAGACTGAAGGGCCTTCCAGAGTCTAGGAGCTACAGACTGAAGGGCCTTCCAGAGTCTAGGTGCTACAGACTGACCTTCCAGAGTCTAGGTGCTACAGACTGAAGGGCCTTCCAGAGTCTAGGTGCTACAGACTGAAGGGCCTTCCAGAGTCTAGGTGCTACAGACTGACCTTCCAGAGTCCAGGTGCTACAGACTGAAGGGCCCTCCAGAGTCTAGGTGCTACAGACTGAAGGGCCCTCCAGAGTCTAGGAGCTACAGACTGAAGGGCCTTCCAGAGTCTAGGTGCTACAGACTGAAGGGCCTTCCAGAGTCTAGGTGCTACAGACTGAAGGGCCTTCCAGAGTCTAGGAGCTACAGACTGAAGGGCCTTCCAGAGTCTAGGAGCTACAGACTGAAGGGCCTTCCAGAGTCTAGGAGCTACAGACTGAAGGGCCTTCCAGAGTCTAGGAGCTACAGACTGAAGGGCCTTCCAGAGTCTAGGAGCTACAGACTGAAGGGCCTTCCAGAGTCTAGGTGCTACAGACTGAAGGGCCTTCCAGAGTCTAGGAGCTACAGACTGAAGGGCCCTCCAGAGTCCAGGTGCTACAGACTGAAGGGCTCTGACAACTTTGGTGATTAACCTGGTGCGCCGCGGAATGACCAACAGGTCCTGGTCAGCTGACCTCATGTCAACACAGCTGAGCAGATTTGATTTTGATTTTATTTTATGAGGAAAATTACAAGTATCATATACATAACATTGAAGTATCATGACCCTCCACTCCAGAGGATTGCACTTAAAACTTTAAAAGCGTGACTTAAAACACTTATTTCCAAAGTGGTCCTCGATGGAAAACATAAAAACACAGTAAAACACAATAAAAAAAACAATACCAATAAAAAACAAAACACAATAAAAAAACAAACACAATAAAAACACAATAAAACAAGACATAGAATACGTTTCGTACCCTGCACTACACTAAGAGAGACCATGAAAGCACTCCTTCATGGTTCAGCGACAGGCTCCTCTAAAGCCCAGAGGACTTCTACACTTGGGGGGAGCGAGACTTTGAAATGGGTTGAAGTATTTCAACCGAGCAGCTCTACTGAGCTACAGAGAGGGAAAACTACAAATGACAGAACAAAGCAGCGCGCCTTGCTCTGAAGTGTAGGAAAAGGTCAAACATAGTAAGTATGCATGAAAAACTGTCATGGTTAATGGTAGAACAAAGACTAAATATAAAATATCATGTTGTTTTTTAGAAATATATATAAGAACAAAAAACCTGCTTGTCTATATGATGAGATGCAATTCACAATCAACAGACACAGTTACTCCACCAGGCATGTGTCAATGGAAAGATGTACTGTAAAGATGCCAAGAACAAATGCAATGAAAATAACTGTGATGTATAGAGCCATGACTGCATGGCATTCCTTACCACCTGCATTAACTAGGGTTGAAGACAAACAGACATTTAAAAAACATCTTAAAAATCATATAAGAAAGGAAGGTAATGTCAGTTAAGTAAACATAATGGGTGATTGAGAAGATGGGTATGTGTGATTGGTGAACTTAGATTTTTAATATATTTGTATGTTGTATTGAGATGTATTGTTGTGCTTTATGTGAACATTTATGCCTTGAAACATGATGGGTATGTGTGATTGGTAAACTTAAGATGTTTTATTATAATATTTGTATGTGTTATTGAGGTGTATTGTATTGTTTTATTGTATTGTATTGATTTTATTGTATTGTATTGATTTGTGTGGACCCCAGTAATAGTAGCCTATGCCTGTGGCAATGGCTAATGGAGATCCGAATAAACTAAACTAAACTAAACAGAGAGCTAGCCTACTGAGCTACAGAGAGCTAGTCTACTGAGCTACAGAGAGCTAGGCTACTGAGAGCTAGCCTACTGAGCTACAGAGAGCTAGTCTACTGAGCTACAGAGAGCTAGGCTACTGAGAGCTAGCCTACTGAGCTACAGAGAGGTATCCTACTGAGCTACTGAGAGGTAGCCTACTGAGCTACTGAGAGGTATCCTACTGAGCTACTGAGAGGTAGCCTACTGAGCTACTGAGAGGTATCCTACTGAGCTACTGAGAGGTAGCCTACTGAGCTACTGAGAGCTAGCCTACTGAGCTACTGAGAGGTATCCTACTGAGCTACTGAGAGGTAGCCTACTGAGCTACTGAGAGCTAGCCTACTGAGCTACTGAGAGGTATCCTACTGAGCTACTGAGAGCTAGCCTACTGAGCTACAGAGAGCTAGGCTACTGAGCTACAGAGAGCTAGTCTACTGAGCTACAGAGAGGTAGCCTACTGAGCTAGAGAGAGCTAGCCTACTGAGCTAGAGAGAGCTAGCCTACTGAGCTAGAGAGAGCTAGTCTACTGAGCTACAGAGAGGTAACCTACTGAGCTACAGAGAGGTAGCCTACTGAGCTACAGAGAGGTAGCCTACTGAGCTACAGAGAGGTAGCCTACTGAGCTACAGAGAGGTAGCCTACTGAGCTACAGAGAGGTAGCCTACTGAGCTACAGAGAGGTAGCCTACTGAGCTACAGAGAGCTAGCCTACTGAGCTACTGAGAGCTAGCCTACTGAGCTACAGAGAGCTAGCCTACTGAGCTACAGAGAGGTAGCCTACTGAGCTACAGAGAGCTAGCCTACTGAGCTACAGAGAGGTAGCCTACTGAGCTACAGAGAGCTAGCCTACTGAGCTACAGAGAGCTAGCCTACTGAGCTACTGAGAGCTAGCTACTGAGCTACAGAGAGCTAGCCTACTGAGCTACAGAGAGCTAGCTACTGAGCTACAGAGAGCTAGTCTACTGAGCTACAGAGAGCTAGCTACTGAGCTACAGAGAGCTAGCCTACTGAGCTACAGAGAGCTAGCTACTGAGCTACAGAGAGCTAGCCTACTGAGCTACAGAGAGGTAGCCTACTGAGCTACAGAGAGCTAGCCTACTGAGCTACTGAGAGCTAGCCTACTGAGCTACAGAGAGCTAGCCTACTGAGCTACAGAGAGGTAGCCTACTGAGCTACAGAGAGCTAGCCTACTGAGCTACAGAGAGGTAGCCTACTGAGCTACAGAGAGCTAGCCTACTGAGCTACAGAGAGCTAGCCTACTGAGCTACTGAGAGCTAGCTACTGAGCTACAGAGAGCTAGCCTACTGAGCTACAGAGAGCTAGCTACTGAGCTACAGAGAGCTAGTCTACTGAGCTACAGAGAGCTAGCTACTGAGCTACAGAGAGCTAGCCTACTGAGCTACAGAGAGCTAGCTACTGAGCTACAGAGAGCTAGCCTACTGAGCTACAGAGAGGTAACCTACTTCACCAAGCAGCTCTACTGAGACCTTAACCCTTTCACTACCAAAGGGTTAACCCTTTCTCTGCGACAATACAGAAGGTTAACCCTTTCACTGACACACGACAAAGGGTTAACCTACTTCACCAAGCAGGTACAATGCAGATTTACCCTGTTCAGAACAAACTCTGGGACCCCAAGGACCAGCCAGTCACTAGAACGGGTTCCATAGGTTCCACAATTCCATTCCAATAATGATGTAGTATAAGGAGGTAGTTTACCAATAATGATGTAGTATAAGGAGGTAGTTTACCAATAATGATGTAGTATAAGGAGGTAGCTTACCAATAATGATGTAGTATAAGGAGGTAGCTTACCAATAATGATGTAGTATAAGGAGGTAGCTTACCAATAATGATGTAGTATAAGGAGGTAGCTTACCAATAATGATGTAGTATAAGGAGGTAGCTTACCAATAATGATGTAGTATAAGGTATCTTACCAATAATGATGTAGTATAAGGAGGTAGCCTACCAATAATGATGTAGTATAAGGAGGTAGTTTACCAATAATGATGTAGTATAAGGAGGTAGTTTACCAATAATGATGTAGTATAAGGAGGTAGTTTACCAATAATGATGTAGTATAAGGAGGTAGCTTACCAATAATTATGTAGTATAAGGAGGTAGCTTACCAATAATTATGTAGTATAAGGAGGTATCTTACCAATAATGATGTAGTATAAGGAGGTATCTTACCAATAATGATGTAGTATAAGGAGGTAGCTTACCAATAATGATGTAGTATAAGGAGGTAGCTTACCAATAATGATGTAATATAAGGAGGTAGCTTACCAATAATGATGTAGTATAAGGAGGTAGCTTACCAATAATGATGTAGTATAAGGAGGTAGCTTACCAATAATTATGTAGTATAAGGAGGTAGCTTACCAATAATGATGTAGTATAAGGAGGTAGCTTACCAATAATGATGTAGTATAAGGAGGTAGCTTACCAATAATGATGTAGTATAAGGAGGTAGCTTACCAATAATGATGTAGTATAAGGTATCTTACCAATAATGATGTAGTATAAGGAGGTAGCCTACCAATAATGATGTAGTATAAGGAGGTAGTTTACCAATAATGATGTAGTATAAGGAGGTAGTTTACCAATAATGATGTAGTATAAGGAGGTAGTTTACCAATAATGATGTAGTATAAGGAGGTAGCTTACCAATAATTATGTAGTATAAGGAGGTAGCTTACCAATAATTATGTAGTATAAGGAGGTATCTTACCAATAATGATGTAGTATAAGGAGGTATCTTACCAATAATGATGTAGTATAAGGAGGTAGCTTACCAATAATGATGTAGTATAAGGAGGTAGCTTACCAATAATGATGTAATATAAGGAGGTAGCTTACCAATAATTATGTAGTATAAGGAGGTAGCTTACCAATAATGATGTAGTATAAGGAGGTAGCTTACCAATAATGATGTAGTATAAGGAGGTAGCTTACCAATAATGATGTAGTATAAGGAGGTAGCTTACCAATAATGATGTAGTATAAGGAGGTAGCTTACCAATAATGATGTAGTATAAGGAGGTAGCTTACCAATAATGATGTAGTATAAGGAGGTAGCTTACCAATAATGATGTAGTATAAGGAGGTAGTTTACCAATAATGATGTGGTATAAGGAGGTAGCTTACCAATAATGATGTAGTATAAGGAGGTAGCTTACCAATAATGATGTAGTATAAGGAGGTAGCTTACCAATAATGATGTAGTATAAGGAGGTAGTTTACCAATAATGATGTAGTATAAGGAGGTAGCTTACCAATAATGATGTAGTATAAGGAGGTAGCTTACCAATAATGATGTAGTATAAGGAGGTAGCTTACCAATAATGATGTAGTATAAGGAGGTAGCTTACCAATAATGATGTAGTATAAGGAGGTAGCTTACCAATAATGATGTAGTATAAGGAGGTAGCTTACCAATAATGATGTAGTATAAGGAGGTAGCTTACCAATAATGATGTAGTATAAGGAGGTAGCTTACCAATAATGATGTAGTATAAGGAGGTAG
The DNA here is from genome assembly GCF_963971535.1 of Notolepis coatsorum. Lineage (NCBI taxonomy): Eukaryota > Metazoa > Chordata > Actinopteri > Aulopiformes > Paralepididae > Notolepis > Notolepis coatsorum. The sequence goes on from NC_140178.1 coordinate 1,755,669, forward strand.
CTTACCAATAATGATGTAGTATAAGGAGGTAGCTTACCAATAATGATGTAGTATAAGGAGGTAGCTTACCAATAATGATGTAGTATAAGGAGGTAGTTTGCCAATAATGATGTAGTATAAGGAGGTAGCTTACCAATAATGATGTAGTATAAGGAGGTAGCTTACCAATAATGATGTAGTATAAGGAGGTAGTTTACCAATAATGATGTAGTATAAGGAGGTAGTTTACCAATAATGATGTAGTATAAGGAGGTAGCTTACCAATAATGATGTAGTATAAGGAGGTAGCTTACCAATAATGATGTAGTATAAGGAGGTAGTTTACCAATAATGATGTAGTATAAGGAGGTAGCTTACCAATAATGATGTAGTATAAGGAGGTAGCTTACCAATAATGATGTAGTATAAGGAGGTAGTTTACCAATAATGATGTAGTATAAGGAGGTAGCTTACCAATAATGATGTAGTATAAGGAGGTAGCTTACCAATAATGATGTAGTATAAGGAGGTAGCTTACCAATAATGATGTAGTATAAGGAGGTAGCTTACCAATAATGATGTAGTATAAGGAGGTATCTTACCAATAATGATGTAGTATAAGGAGGTAGCTTACCAATAATGATGTAGTATAAGGAGGTAGCTTACCAATAATGATGTAGTATAAGGAGGTAGCTTACCAATAATGATGTAGTATAAGGAGGTAGCTTACCAATAATGATGTAGTATAAGGAGGTAGCTTACCAATAATGATGTAGTATACGGAGGTATACATAAATACTAACCTTCGTACTGTCTTTTCTATTATGCACTTTGCTACAAAATAATCTACCATGTCTATATTACTACCTACTGTGCTAATATGTCTCTACTACTATGCACCCAAGACTGTAGCACTCAAGTTCAACACGGTTTGACGAACAATCTGACCGACCCTTAGCTGCCAGAGTTGTGTCCTTCCTGCTGACTTGTTGTAAATGTAAGTCTCTTTGGATAAAAGCGTTCAGCTAAATGACTAAATGTAAAATGTTATGTAGATAGTGGGGTGTACTCTACACGTATCCGCAACGCACCGTTTCAGTGTGTACCGTACCGTACCGAACGGCTATGTACTGCTTTGCACTAGATAGTACTGTACATTAGTACACTGCATAGTATTGTATATTATATGGTAACTCAGAACATTGTACATATGTCTATACCGAACACTGTGACCTCATTTTCTTCTTCTAAATTACATGCTATACTATGTTATTTGATACTATCTTGTCTAGCACAGTCTCTGGAGCGTAACAGTAAGAAGCATTTTGTATGAAAGTATTCTGTACTTCTGTATGACAACTATTAAAGAAACACAACACAACGGTATGTTAACCACTAACGACCGCCCACCGGGGGCTGTTTTTTTCACAATCTAATATAATTAAAAAATAATTGATCCACTTTTTCTCCTTATTTTAAATTTTTCTCCCATCCCAATTTCGTGTTTCCAATTCTCCCCGCCCCTGTCTTGAACGTTGCTCGCATATGCCCCCCACTGGCAGGTTGTAGGGAGGATAGAAGCCTTGCATCACGTGTCCCCTCCGATACACGAGGAGGCAGCCTGTCACATCTTTTCACCTGCCAGCGCGGACTCTCAGTGGCGAGGTGTAATGTGTGGGAGGCTCACACTACCCCCGCTACTTCCTGTCTCTGCTGTGCAGGCGTCCCCCAACCGACCTGTAGGAGTCGCTGTCCACAACGTCCAGATTACCACCCATCGACTTCCACCCTCTAACTCTGCCAATTGAGCCAGTATGACGGCCGGCCCAAGCCGCAGGCAACTCCGACAGCTGGATTCGAACCCGGTGTCTCTTGCGTTGGTGACAAGCGCAATATCCGCTGCGCCACCCAGCCGCCTATATAATAATAATTATTATTATTTCTTTTTTTTACAAGTCGATTTCAATATCGAATATTCGTTGACAGCCCTACAAGTACAGTTAGTTACTGCACACTACATCACCCCTGAGTGGAACATGGAAGGCCAAACCTTCCCCCACTGTACCGGCGAAAACCCGTATCGAACCGTGACTTCAAAACCGAGGTACGTACCGTGGTGGTGTTTGTGTGCCGTTACACCCCTAGAGATGCTGAAGTGAAAACAGCCGTGCAGCCTGGCAGAGCCTCCCCTCCCCCTCGGTCACTCAGATCTCGGGCGCTGTGCCAGGGGGCAAGGCAGCACGCTTGTGAAGTTGGTCTGTGAGCGACGCTGGCTGGCATCGTAGGAATAGGTGAAGAGCACGTATAACTTATTTATAAAGCTACAAGCATTGACATTTATGGACCTAACTGCCCTCATTGTATACAAAGCCAGATACAAGCTAATCCCAGGCAACATTAAAAAATGGTTCAGAGACAGGGAAGGTGAATATAATTTAAGAGGGAGAGGGAATCTCAAACAACCAATGGTACACACCACGCTGAAAAGCATGTGCATGTGTGGAGTGAAGTTGTGGAATAATTTACCCGATTACATCAAACTGAGTAAACATGTGGCACAATTTAAAAAGCAGCAAAAAAAATACACATTAGAAAAATACAGAAATGAGTAGTGAGGATAAACAAAATTATGTTATATTGTGTATGTAGTGATGCACTATATGCACTGCTGTCAAGTGAATCATGTTTTTTATTGTAAACTTTTAATATAAGTAAAAATAATATTCTATATTGTAATATACTAAATTATGTAAATTCTAGTAATATTAATGGAAGAACAAATACAAATGTAAGGGGGTAGGGATCAATAAGCTAAGCTTCCCTCTACTCCTTTTTTTGGACATGTCTGCCAACCAAACACATTGCTCTTTTGTTTATAATTCCTGTTTTTTCTTTGTTCTTTTTTTTTAAATGTTTTTTTTCTTTAAGGATTTCTTTTATTTGTTGTTTGAAGAAATAAGAAGAATAACATGTCCAAGAAATAAACTTTTCATTCATTCATTCATTCATTCATTCATTCATTCATTCATTCATTCATTCACGTCTGAGCCGAGAGAGTAAGTCCATAATGCATTAGTAACATAAAAAGTGGCATAAACATTCCCAGCTCTAATATTCTGCAGGGCTCATTCTTTATGGCGTCCAGACAGCTGGTCCACAGTGACCCCTCTCACCAGCTCTGCTGTGCCCAGGGTTAGTCCACATGGAACACCCCTCCTGAATTCTATTGGTCTTCATTTATGAGGTCAAGTGCGTTCTACAATTTATTTCAGTTCCTTGTTGCCTCTCGTCATACGGCACGGGGGCATTCACGCTCAGGCCTAATCCCGTTGTTTTGTTTGTCCTTTGCCATGTACTGTAATAAAACTCTTGACTTGACTTGACTTGACTTGACTTGATGTACTGTAATAATGACGGTAATAACTAGAAAGCTGCATGGTCTAAAAATAATGGTGATGTGTGGTAAACAACTATCTATCTGAAGACACGTGAGAGGCTCTGCTCTCCCTCTCTCTCTGTGGGGCGTCTGGGGAGAATGTTCTGGGGTTGGGTGGCTTCATGAAGAGGCAGGAGGGGAGAGAGAGGGAGGGAGAGAAGGAGAGGGAGAGAGGGAGAGAGCGAAGGAGAGGGCGAGAGGAGAGAGAGAGAAGGGGGGGAGAGAAGGAGAGAGGGAGAGAGGGAGAGAGAGAAGGAGAGCGGGAGAGAGAGAAGGGGGGGAGAGAGAGAGAAGGAGAGGGCGAGAGGAGAGAGGGAGCGGGCGAGAGGAGAGAGAAGGGGAGGAGAGAAGGAGAGAGAGAGAAGGAGAGGAAGAGGGAGAGAGAGAATATCCAGGCTCAGCCTGTAATAATGACAATAATAATAATATTTCCTTTACCATATACTGTAATAATGTTTCCTTTACCATATACTGTAATAATATTTCCTTTACCATATACTGTAATAATGTTTAATTTACCATATACTGTAATAATGACAATAATAATAATATTTCCTTTACCATATACTGTAATAATGTTTAATTTACCATATACTGTAATAATGACAATAATAATAATATTTCCTTTACCATATACTGTAATAATGTTTAATTTACCATATACTGTAATAATGACAGTGAGTAAGCAGTTGTATTTGTATTCACATACAGTAAGCAAACCCCGGCTGATACCAAACTAGTGCAGCTGTAATTGTGGTGGAGAGAGAGAGAGAGAGAGAGAGGGAGAGAGAGAGAGACCACATGGAGAGAGAGACCACATGGAGAGAGAGAGAGAGAGAGAGAGAGAGAGAGAGAGAGAGAGAGAGAGAGAGAGAGAGAGAGAGAGAGAGAGAGAGAGAGAGAGAGAGAGAGAGAGAGGGAGAGGGAGAGGGAGAGGGAGAGGGAGAGAGAGAGAGAGACCACATGGAGAGAGAGAGAGAGAGAGAGAGAGAGAGAGAGAGAGAGAGAGAGAGAGAGAGAGAGAGGGGGGGGGGGTGTAGACCTGTCTCTCTCTCTACAGGGGGGGGTTAGTGCTGCAGTGACGAGGCTTCTGAGCGGAAACGCCCCCCTGCTGAGACGTGCAGATGGATAAACAGAACGCACCCCCCCCCCCCCCCCCCCCCCGCCGGCACACAGACTGTAAATATAATTATTGTTAGAACATGACTCACAGAATCCTGATTAGAATAGTGAGCCTTTGATCTGCAAGAAGTAAACGTGTCTAAAAATATCCTGTACCCCTTTATTGTGTCGTTATTTTTTATCAAAGTGTCCCGATGTTCCTGAGGCCTGCAGTAAATCATAGTAACGCTTGTAGTAAACATTACTCATGTCATTATTACTTCCACATTGTTCTATGTTCTATTATTCTATTATTATACTATTATTATACTATCTATGTACCTACCCTACCTGTACCCCCCCCCCCCTTTGAGGTGCTTTGGTACCATGAGGTGCAAGCATAGTCGTAGTACCCTTGAATGAGTGCTCCTGCCAGAGTCTTCAGGGTATTCTTGTTTATCATGTACAATAGAGAGCATCCTGACTGGCAACATCACCTCCTGGTTTGGGAATAGCAGCGCACAAGACCGCAGCAGACTACAGAGAAGGGCCTGTTCAGCTGAGCGCACAATTGGAGGGGGGCTTCCCACTCTCCAGGACATTTACAACAAGCGGTGCAGGGGCAAGGCTAAGAGAATAATCAAAGACTCTAGTCACCCAAACAACTGTCTCTTTGAACTGCTGCGGTCAGGCGAGCGATACCGGAGTCTCATGGCCAGTACACAGAGAGACTCAAGTTCAAGTTTCAAGTTTCTTTATTAGTTGTCATATAGAAATACAGAATACTTTTTTTTTTTTTTAAACTTTGGCCATCCCGCCGGCTCTTTTTTGCGTTTATCGCATTTTTCTCTGGTCAAGAATGACCGACAGACAGAAACAGGTTGAATGGGGGTACAGATGGGGGGGAAGACACTCTGAGAAAGGCACGGCTGCAGTCCGGGAATCGAACTCGCTAAACCCCAGATCCGTGACGAGCACGGTTGTCCCCGGCGCCGAAATAGCGCTCGAGGTACACGGTGAGCTACTGGAGCTCCCATACAGAATACTTTTATATGAAATGCTTCTTTCCCTTTTGCTCCTACTAAAAATAGATAAGTAAGTATAGAATAGAAAGTCAAGTAAATAAACAAGTGTAAACAAAACAAAAATGTTCAATATACATATATACAATATACAATATACAGTGCAGAGTAGAGAAAGGTAACTGAGTTCCCACACAGTACAATACAGTACAATGCAGGAATGTGATGAGGTACAACTTAGCTTAGCTTGTGGTGCCACCTTGTGGTGGTGAGGTGCAATGAGGTAAAATATACAAATATACCAATAAATATAAAGTGTGTTAAGTGTCTAAAGTGGGTAAAGTGGGTGCTACAGTGAGTTGTTTATTAAAGTGAGTGTGTGCGTGTGGATGTGTGTGCTGTGAGTGTATTTGATGGTTTCCAGTTGAGGCAGCTGGCCAAAATTAAGCCCATCCTACACGCCCAGCATTTTGAAGCAGTAATCCATGCATTTGTGACTACTAGGCTGGATTACTGCAATGCACTTTATATAGGGGTGAGTGGATCCTCTGGCTCGCCTTCAGATGGTGCAGAACGCCGCTGCTCGTCTTTTAACTGGCACTCGTAAATACGACCACATCTCACCGATTTTATTTTCACTCCACTGGCTCCCAGTGCACTTTAGGATTCATTTTAAAATTATTTTATTTGCTTTTAAAGCTCTTCATGACCTTGCCCCACCCTACCTCTCTGAGCTGTTGCAGGTCTATACACCTTCTCGCTCTCTCAGGTCAGCTGACCTGTTTGTTACATCGTGTTATTTTCATTGATTGTCATTGAGCGTCCTGATGGATGCAGAAGGAGCTTCTATCCCCAGGCCATCAGGAGGCTCAACGACTCCATGTAACAACCCATCATCTACACTCACTGCACACACATCCACACGCACACACTCACTCTAAACTAACAACTCACCTTAAAGTGGAAATGAAGCAGTGCGATAAATACATATTCATAGCATCACATTAGTATTTAGATAAGCCACAGAAGAAGTCACGTTATAAAAATAAGCAGTTTCTAAGAAAAAACGATTTGTTGTGTACATTTCTGAAGCATTTAGCATTATGGGCGCGGCCATTTTGTTGCTGACGTCATACCGTTGGTTGGGTGTATACACTCTGGTTAGCTGCCTATAGTGAATGGGTCAGTCAGCAAATAAAATGTTGCCTACAAAACAACGGGACCGCGGTGGTTCTGTTTGTATTGCTCCTGGCTGTTCAAACTAATTTTACCATGTGAGAGAGAGGAAAGTTGGTTAATTTCCACAAACTACCAGTGAAAAAAACAGTGTTGTTGGCTCGGGCTGGCTGCACTCAGGCGGCGCGACCAGCCTGTTGGACAGGGAAGGAGGATCTGCAGAGAACACTTCATTGCCTCGGATTATGTTGTTGGGGTGGGATGTTTGTCCAGAAGACCACTAATCAGCTGAAGCCGGACGCGGTTCCCTCGGTCTTCGACAGACAGACCGGCGTTAGCTCTCGGGAGCGATCGCTAGCTAGTTGGCACCAGCCGGGGCCCGGCGTTAGCTCTCGCTAGCTAGTTAGCGTTAGCAACCGGAGCGTCGCGGAGCATTCAGCCTGCTGGCTACCTAGACCCACTTCAACCAGCGTCGCGGAGCATTCAGCCTGCTGGCTACACAGCTTGTCGGTGTGCTGGAGCCTGGAGCCAGCTACCGTTAGCTTGCAGAGGCTCCAGCACACCGACAAGCTGTGTAGCCAGCAGGATGAATGCTCCGCGACGCTGGTTGAAGTGGGTCTAGGTAGCCAGCAGGCTGAATGCTCCGCGACGCTCCGGTTGCTAACGCTAACTAGCTAGCGAGAGCTAATGCCGGGCCCCGGCTGGTGCCAACTAGCTAGCGATCGCTCCCGAGAGCTAACGCCGGTCTGTCTGTCGAAGACCGAGGGAACCGCGTCCAGCTTCAGCTGATTAGTGGTCTTCTGGACAAACATCCCACCCCAACAACATAATCCGAGGCAATGAAGTGTTCTCTGCAGATCCTCCTTCCCTGTCCAACAGGCTGGTCGCGCCGCCTGAGTGCAGCCAGCCCGAGCCAACATGTCAACAACACTGTTTTTTTCACTGGTAGTTTGTGGAAATTAACCAACTTTCCTCTCTCTCACATGGTAAAATTAGTTTGAACAGCCAGGAGCAATACAAACAGAACCACCGCGGTCCCGTTGTTTTGTAGGCAACATTTTATTTGCTGACTGACCCATTCACTATAGGCAGCTAACCAGAGTGTATACACCCAACCCACGGCATGACGTCAGCCATGACGTCAGCAACAAAATGGCGGCGCCCATGTTGAAAACAGGGATATTATATTATATTTTTCAGACAAATAAGATAGATTTCACATTTGATTATAGAACCCTGTCTTACACAAGGTACACAACAAACAAACTAGGATCACATTGCTCACTGCTTCATCTCCACTTTAACACTCACTTTAGACACTTTAACACTACATTATATGTATCTATTTATTAAAGAGATTTGCACTACATTCATACCTCATTTGCACCTTGCCTTAAAAAAGTTTTTGTACCTCATTGTCTGCATTTTTACTTCATTAGGTTGTACTTTAGTAGTTTGTATATTGTATAGTGGTATTCCTCTTTTACTTACTTTTTACTGTGTGAAGCACATTCTCAGGGGCTCGTACAGAACCAAGCATTTCACTGTAAAGTACTTTATACGTGACAAATAAAAACAAACTTGAAATTGAAACTTGAAACTACATCAACAAGGACCGGGTCTTTACGGATACGGACACAGAGTTGGACCTCTGACGTTACACGAAAGAAGAAGAAGAAGGAATGAAGGAGGTTTTTTTAAATGTTTCGGTTTGCCCTATAGGTGGCCTGTAACGACCACCAGGGGGCAGCAGCTCGAACTCCCCATAGAGTGGCTGAGAGGGGGCACACAGGGGTCACACACTATCTTATGAGGGGTCACACAGAGGTCACACAGGGGTCACACACTATCTTCCTAACTTTCTTCCTAAGCACTTCCTTGTTAGCTGTTCTATAGAGCTTTACAACTTATGTCTCACATTCAGGGTTAACCTTCTGTAGTGTGGCAGTGAAAGGGTTAATGGTTAACGGGTGGTTTATGGATTACAGAGAGAAAGTAAAGTAAACCCTGAAGCGGCTTCTGATAACAGCTCTTTACCCACACACACACACATTTAGAATATTTTATTTATGTCCACATAAAAACAAGGTTTAAAGGACACAAATATTAACAGTGCACTTGTACATTGTGGGATTATTCGGATACAATCGTGCCACAGTGGCAATCAAAGTTACAGACTCACACGGATGATGAACCTGACAATCTACACACAGCTCATGGAGACAGATAGCAGCGTCTTCTCCAAATTGCCCGGCTGCCAATAATTGCTGACACTGAGCAATATTTAGCTAATTGTTTGGCTCTTCTCTTCGGAAGACCGGCCAACTGAAGGCCTCTAACACCCAACTTATGGACATGACCCAGGCTTCCAAATATGAAGACTAAAAGTTTACAGTTGTAGCCGAGTTGTGAAATGGTATGGTCTAACAGTTGATATTTTAACATTTTGGTTGTAAATGCTTCCTCTAGACTGTAGTCAAACGTGCAGCCAACTTCTAGGATGAGAACCTCTCTGTTATTCTCATTAACAATAACAACATCGGGGGTGTTTGTTGAAATGTCAGAGAACAGTGAATTGTCCCTACACAGATTGAGCATATATGACTTCACACTGGTGTGTTTATACAGCTTATATGTTGCAGGTGACCCGAATGTGGAACTGACACTGTCTGCAATCAGGTTCACGATCCTATCATGCCTACAAATGTAGAGCCCTTTGTATGCATGACAGCCATTGAGTATGTGAGACATGGTTTCTGTTGTCTGTTCGTGACCATGGTGTATGCAGTGTGGGCTATGACTGCCAGGGAACCAGATGGAAAGGTTGAGCATTGATGGTAAAACCTGTAGCCTAGCTTTTAAAGTAAAAAATTATGATGCTCTCATCAATAGCTACATTTTTAAAAACTGTGTGCGAGACAGAGTGGTCAGCGGCAGGGAGACAGGCAAGCTTCCCTTGCAGTTTAAGCTCAGTCCAGTGTTGACGTTGGCGTTGTTGTTGTGCCGACATGAGATGGCCACGGGCATTGGTAAGTGGCAGTTCATGCCACGTTCCACAGATGTCAATGGTGGCCTTCACAGAGATGGTAGGGTCAGAGATGATCTCCTCAGAAACGTTAACAGCGTCTGAGTCCGGCCCCACCCACTCCAGGGCCACGTTGGACCAGCCGCATAGGTCATTCAGGTCTGGCCAGTCAGACCACTCCCCGAATCCGGGGGCGCACACACACACACACACACACACACGCACGCGGGTCTCTACACACCGTAGCCCTGTAGTGATATTACTACCACCCAAATTACGCGTGCCTGCTGACCACCGCGGGATCGGAAGTCCAGACGGGGGAGGCACTAACGTAATACCCGGCCTGGCGAGGGCGGGGCTGGGGGGAACCCACGCTGCGACCTCCTGGGCCTAGAGTTCCCCCTCTGACAAATTTTTAGATACAGGGAACCCTGCTCCGTCGACAGACACAACACCAGGCTCACCAAACACAGACGCAGGACGTGTGGTGTGGGAGCCGCTTGACAGCACAGCATTCTCATAGCCTAGCTAGCAACTGGGTGTCAGCCCCTGTCTCCATGAGAAGCGATATGTGGGGCCGCGTGCGCTTCACTGGAAGAACGCGGCCCGCAGCCAAAGGGAACAAATCAGAGCCCTGAGTCCCGTAGCGTAGCGGGGGGGAGTAACCGGAGAGCGTGCTAGACACAGCTAGATGGCAACGGTTTTTTAGGGCGTGCCCATCTAATGTAGCCGATCCCTCGGCCGTCGAGGCTGTCGGCCTTGTGATCACCTGTCTTCTTTGTGTCCAGGGTATCTCAGGCGGGGGAAACATGGCCGCTGGCCGGGGGCCTTGCCGCAGCCGCTGGCGAGGCCATGCTCTCACCTCTGGCTGCGTGGTGTGGGGCGGCGTGGAGCCCAGGTCAAATACCGCCCGCGCCTCCGTGGACAGACCAAGGTCCACCCGCGGAGATGGGAGCCCTGAGGAGGAGACCCCTCAAGGGGAGATTGCTCCAACCAAAGATGCCTGTGAACAAGCGTTGACAGCATCCTAGCCCTCCCGGTTATAGCTTGCGGCTGGGTCAAAAGCTGAATAACCTCAAAACCTTGCGCGATGGTTTTGACGTCGGCTGGCCCTAAGGCTCCACCACCGACACCATTTTTGACAGAAAAACAGCCAATTGAGCAATGTTGTTAGACTCGCCTCTTGGCGTCGGCCGGGCGGGATACCGTCCCACCATGTCAGGGCAAAGGACCGATGCCACCTGCTTCACTAAGCACGGAACACCAGTGGCGGCTGCTGACCAAACCTGAGAAGCACTGCTCCACTAGTAGTCATGCAATAACCCCCACTGCGGTGTGCACCCGTGAAGGGATAAATGAATGAATGAACGAAAACTCCATTAATATATTGCAGAATGGGCTAGCCCAATACACACAATTGTTAAGGGGATGCAGACCAGAGAAAACGTTAGTCCTGTCTACATCAGGGTCCCCCATTTTCAATTCATAGATTCACAAAATGCACACCTGCCCTGAGCCCTGTCGTCAGCCCATCCACCCATGTAAAGGGTAAATAAGCCTCAGCTAAGAAAAACCAACATTAGACACCGATTGACCGTCAGCATGAATGGTTAAGAGGAGGGGAGAGTAAAGACAGCCCCGGCGGGGTACATGGGAAACGGCGCCCCAACATTGTAGCATTAGCACCAGCTGTGCGCGCTAAGATACTTGGAAAAACATCCAACAGTGAGTCATGATGACCACGCTTATACAAATATCCCGCCCCCCGCGCCAATACATCGCCCGGTCGTCTCACGAGACAACGAGCAGTATTAAACATGCCAGTACCAATGCCTGCCAGCGCAGGTCCTACCTGGGCGCGACGTGGCTCGACTGCCAAGCGCCGCGCAAAGTCCATCGGTCCGCTGTCAAACGACGAGGAAAACCCAGGATAGGACCGCCGTGCTTTCTGGATGTGCCGAGAAGGTGCCGGGGGCTGACGTACTTCTGGCGAAAGCCCAACATTGCGTAATTTCTCCCTACGCTTCATAACAAAATTCCACCTGTTCGCAAGTGCACATGCGCAGCTTCCGCGTTTGGAAAAGAATGAGGAAGGGTGAGGGTGTGACCACTTCCTGCCTGTTATAGGGGCACGCAGGGGAGTGGCGTGGTCACGTACAAGTGGGTGCATGTGTTTTGGTTTCCGTGGCACAGTAGGTGCTGGAGATAATGATATCTCAGAAGGCAGAGCGAGACGCAATGCCAGTAGTGAAATATAACTGGACCACATACCACTTTAACATAACCTTTAATCAGAGCAGCATAGCTGGACCACATACCACTTTAACATGACCTTTAATCAGAGCAGCATAACTGGACCATATACCACTTTAACATAACCTTTAATCAGAGCAGCATAACTGGACCATATACCACTTTAACATAACCTTTAATCAGTGCAGCGTAACTGGACAACATACCACTTTAACATAACCTTTAATCAGAGCAGCATAACTGGACCACATACCACTTTAACATAACCTTTAATCAGAGCAGCATAGCTGGACCATGTACCACTTTAACATAACCTTTAATCAGAGCAGAATAACTGGACCACATACCACTTTAACATAACCTTTAATCAGAGCAGCATAACTGGACCACACACCACTTTAACATAACCTGTAATAAGAGCAGCATAACTGGACCACATACCACTTTAACGTCACCTTTAATCAGAGCAGCATAACTGGACCACATACCACTTTAACATAACCTTTAATCAGAGAAGCATAACTGGACCACACACCACTTTAACATCACCTTTAATCAGAGCAGCATAACTGGACCATATACCACTTTAACATAACCTTTCATCAGAGCAGCATAACTGGACCACATACCACTTTAACATAACCTTTAATCAGAGCACCATAACTGGACCACATACCACTTTAACATAACCTTTAATCAGAGCAGCATAACTGGACGACATACCACTTTAACATAACCTTTAATCAGAGCAGCATAACTGGACCACATACCACTTTAACATCACCTTTAATCAGAGCAGCATAACTGGACCACATACCACTTTAACATCACCTTTAATCAGAGCAGCATAACTGGACCACATACCACTTTAACATCACCTTTAATCAGAGCAGCATAACTGGACCACACACCACTTTAACATAACCTTTAATCAGAGCAGAATAACTGGACCACATACCACTTTAACATAACCTTTAATCAGAGCAGCATAACTGGACCACACACCACTTTAACATAACCTGTAATAAGAGCAGCATAACTGGACCACATACCACTTTAACACAACCTTTAATCAGAGCAGCATAACTGGACCACATACCACTTTAACACAACCTTTAATCAGAGCAGCATAACTGGACCACACACCACTTTAACATAACCTGTAATAAGAGCAGAATAACTGGACCACATACCACTTTAACATAACCTTTAATCAGAGCAGCATAACTGGACCACATACCACTTTAACATCACCTTTAATCAGAGCAGCATAACTGGACCACATACCACTTTAACATAACCTTTAATCAGAGCAGCATAACTGGACCACATACCACTTTAACATAACCTTTAATCAGAGCAGCATAGCTGGACCACATACCACTTTAACATAACCTTTAATCAGAGCAGCATAACTGGACCACACACCACTTTAACATAACCTGTAATATGAGCAGCATAACTGGACCACATACCACTTTAACATAACCTGTAATAAGAGCAGCATAACTGGACCACATACCACTTTAACATAACCTGTAATAAGAGCAGCATAACTGGACCATATACCACTTTAACATAACCTTTAATCAGAGCAGCATAACTAGACCACATACCACTTTAACATAACCTTTAATCAGAGCAGCATAACTAGACCACATACCACTTTAACATAACCTTTAATCAGAGCAGCATAACTGGACCACATACCACTTTAACATAACCTGTAATAAGAGCAGCATAACTGGACCACATACCACTTTAACACAACCTGTAATAAGAGCAGTATAACTGGACCATATACCACTTTAACATAACCTTTAATCAGAGCAGCATAACTAGACCACATACCACTTTAACATAACCTTTAATCAGAGCAGCATAACTAGACCACATACCACTTTAACATAACCTTTAATCAGAGCAGCATAACTGGACCACATACCACTTTAACATCACCTTTAATCAGAGCAGCATAACTGGACCACATACCACTTTAACATAACCTTTAATCAGAGCAGCATAACTGGACCACATACCACTTTAACATAACCTTTAATCAGAGCAGCATAGCTGGACCACATACCACTTTAACATAACCTTTAATCAGAGCAGCATAACTGGACCACACACCACTTTAACATAACCTGTAATATGAGCAGCATAACTGGACCACATACCACTTTAACATAACCTGTAATAAGAGCAGCATAACTGGACCACATACCACTTTAACATAACCTTTAATCAGAGCAGCATAACTAGACCACATACCACTTTAACATAACCTTTAATCAGAGCAGCATAACTAGACCACATACCACTTTAACATAACCTTTAATCAGAGCAGCATAACTGGACCACATACCACTTTAACATAACCTGTAATAAGAGCAGCATAACTGGACCACATACCACTTTAACACAACCTGTAATAAGAGCAGCATAACTGGACCACATACCACTTTAACATAACCTGTAATAAGAGCAGCATAACTGGACCATATACCACTTTAACATAACCTTTAATCAGAGCAGCATAACTAGACCACATACCACTTTAACATAACCTTTAATCAGAGCAGCATAACTAGACCACATACCACTTTAACATAACCTTTAATCAGAGCAGCATAACTGGACCACATACCACTTTAACATAACCTGTAATAAGAGCAGCATAACTGGACCACATACCACTTTAACACAACCTGTAATAAGAGCAGTATAACTGGACCATATACCACTTTAACATAACCTTTAATCAGAGCAGCATAACTAGACCACATACCACTTTAACATAACCTTTAATCAGAGCAGCATAACTAGACCACATACCACTTTAACATAACCTTTAATCAGAGCAGCATAACTAGACCACATACCACTTTAACATAACCTTTAATCAGAGCAGCATAACTGGACCACATACCACTTTAACATCACCTTTAATCAGAGCAGCATAACTGGACCACATACCACTTTAACATAACCTTTAATCAGAGCAGCATAACTGGACCACATACCACTTTAACATAACCTTTAATCAGAGCAGCATAGCTGGACCACATACCACTTTAACATAACCTTTAATCAGAGCAGCATAACTGGACCACACACCACTTTAACATAACCTGTAATATGAGCAGCATAACTGGACCACATACCACTTTAACATAACCTGTAATAAGAGCAGCATAACTGGACCACATACCACTTTAACATAACCTTTAATCAGAGCAGCATAACTAGACCACATACCACTTTAACATAACCTTTAATCAGAGCAGCATAACTAGACCACATACCACTTTAACATAACCTGTAATAAGAGCAGCATAACTGGACCACATACCACTTTAACATAACCTTTAATCAGAGCAGCATAACTAGACCACATACCACTTTAACATAACCTGTAATAAGAGCAGCATAACTGGACCACATGAATGAATGAATGAATGAATGAAAACTTTATTTAACAGATTGCAGAATGGGTACAATACAGTACGGCTCAATACATACAATTGTTAAGGGGATGCAGACCTGAGAAAGACGTTTGTCTTGTTTCCATCAGGGTCCCCCATTTTCAATTCATATAGACATATATGACATACATGACATACAGATAGTCAGTACTGCTACATCTATACATTTATGACATACCAGATTTGCAAATACAGTACTGTTTGTGATACAGAAGGAGTCAAGAAAAGGGAGTATATACATTTGACGTAGAAACTGTACATTGGAGGAGGTTGGGTGGGGGGGGTTGGGTACATTGGGATATTGACAACCATACTGGGTAATTTACATTGGAGGTGGTTGGGGGGGGGGCGGGGGGCACACTGTATAAACAAGTAACACTGTACATTGAGGGGGGGGGGGGAGGAGACACTGTACAAACAAACACAATTGTACATTGAACTATTGACAAAACCATACTAGGTAAATGACTGTACATTGGAGGGGGTTGGGTTAGGATATTTACAGGGGCCAGTGTTGAATTGCAGTCTCCCGTAGGTGTCCCTTGAGAGAGGTTTTGAAAGTGGGTAGTGATCCACATTCCTTTACAGCTTTGGGTAGGGCGTTCCACATTGATGTGGCATAATTGCGAAACGTGTTTAGTCCCTTATTTGAGCCGAATCTGGGTTTAACATGATTTGTGGAGCTCCCTCTGGTGTTGTGATCGTGGTATTCACTGACCTTTGGGAAGTATTTTGACATGTACATGGGTACCTTGGTCGTGTAGTGTATCTTGTAGACCAGGCCCATTGCAAGTTGTTGTACTCTGTCGTCTACTCTAAGCCATCCTAGGTTGTCAAAGTGGGCAGGGGTGAGGTGGGTTCTAGGAGTAAGGTCAAGCAGTAGTCTGACCAGTTTGTTTTGAGATGTTTGTAATTTTGTTTTTAGCGCCTTTGAGGTGCTTTGGTACCATGAGGTGCAAGCATAGTCGTAGTACCCCTGAATGAGTGCTCCTGCCAGAGTCTTCAGGGTGTTCTTGTTTACCAGAGAGGAGATCCGGTACAAGAATCGAGTTCGTTGGTTGACTTTTTTTATTACATTGGATGCCATTTTGTCACAGGAGAGATTAGCCTCTAGGATGGAACCCAGGTAGGTAATTTCATCTTTCCTTGTGACAATATTGTCACCCACTGTAACTGAGAAGCCGTCGGTCTTGCTGAGTTTGTTATTTGAACCGAAGAGAATGGACTCTGTTTTGCCCATGTGTAATGATAGTTTGTTATCAGCGAGCCATATGCAGATTCTGCCTAGTTCCGAGCTGAGGGTTTTTTCAACCTGTAACTTGTTCTTGTCAGAGACCAGCAGGGCTGAGTCGTCCGCAAACAGGAACAAGTTGCAGTCACAAGCTGACGACATGTCATTTGCATAAATTAGGAACAGTAGCGGTCCTAGTATGCTTCCTTGTGGAACACCACAGCTCACTGTGAGGGGGGGGGATAGGGTACCGTTTACCTCCACCATCTGTTCCCTCCCCTCAAGGTAGGATTGCATCCAGCTCACTGATAGACTATCAAAACCAATTGCTTTTAGCTTGTCAATCAGAATGGAGTGATTGACCGTGTCAAAGGCCTTTTGTAGGTCCAGCATGACCATGCCGCAGTATTTGCCTGCGTCCACCTCTTGTTTGATGTGGTCATTCAAATAGAGAAGGCATGTGTCAGTGGAGTGGGATGTTCTGAAGCCAGATTGGAATTCGTAGATTAGATTTTTTTCCGCTAGGTACTTTTCGACCTGTTCGTAGACTATTTTTTCCATGACTTTCGAGATGGAGGTGAGAATAGAAACAGGGCGGTAGTTGCCTGGGTCTAATTTGCTGCCCTTTTTGTGCAGAGGGGTCACCCTCGCAATTTTGAAGTCCTTGGGGACGTGTCCCTGTTTTATGGAGAGGTTTATTATGTGTGTGATGATTGGTGTGATGGCGGCTGCTGAGTCTCTGAGGAATTTGGAGGGGATGTTGTCATGGCCAGTGGCCTTGTTAGGTTGGAGGGCGCTCAGTTTATTGAGTACCTCATCTGTTGTTACCATTTCCAGCTTGAAGTCGTCCTTGCGGACCCCTAGGTTTTTGTAGTAAGCTACTATGTGTTCTACCCCATAAAGCCCTGAGTGGGAGGGTAGTTTGTTTACCAGTGTTGTGGCTATGTTTGTGAAGAAAATGTTTAAGTAATTGGCTACATCCAGCTTGTCTGTGATGAGCGTGTTGTCCGTTTTTATGTTTATGTTTGAGAATCTGGTTTTAAGTTTTTTACTGCATCCTAGTTGATTATTGAGTAATTTCCAAAGTTCACGTGGTTTGTTTTTGTTTTCCTCAGTTTTGTCATTGATGAAATTCTTTTTTGCAGTTTTGATCATGGAGTTTACGTCGTTTCTTAGTCTGTTTCTTTCTAGTTTGAGTTCAGTCACGTGGGCTTGGAGTTCACTGCTCGTGCTTTTAGTAAGCTTTGACTGACTTTTACGAAACTCAGAGCATTTAACATAACCTTTAATCAGAGCAGCATAACTGGACCACATACCACTTTAACACAACCTGTAATAAGAGCAGCATAACTGGACCACATACCACTTTAACATAACCTTTAATCAGAGCAGCATAACTGGACCACATACCACTTTAACATGACCTTTAATCAGAGCAGCATAACTGGACCACACACCACTTTAACATAACCTGTAATATGAGCAGCATAACTGGACCACATACCACTTTAACATAACCTGTAATAAGAGCAGCATAACTGGACCACATACCACTTTAACATAACCTTTAATCAGAGCAGCATAACTGGACCACATACCACTTTAACATAACCTTTAATCAGAGCAGCATAACTGGACCACACACCACTTTAACATAACCTGTAATATGAGCAGCATAACTGGACCACATACCACTTTAACATAACCTGTAATAAGAGCAGCATAACTGGACCACATACCACTTTAACATAACCTTTAATCAGAGCAGCATAACTGGACCACATACCACTTTAACATAACCTGTAATAAGAGCAGTATAACTAGACCACATACCACTTTAACATAACCTTTAATCAGAGCAGCATAACTGGACCACACACCACTTTAACATAACCTGTAATAAGAGCAGTATAACTGGACCACATACCACTTTAACCTTTAGAGGTCAATGGTTTGAGGACTGAACGCTCCCAACCACTAGACACACAAACATCATGCAGAACGTGTTCCTTTACTTTAGATACTGAAGTACATTCAATATCAAATACTTCTCTACCGTTACTTAAGTAGGAATTTGAATGGAGGACTTTTACTTTTACCAGCATACTATTGTATCTGTGTATAATGGCACTGGGTGGGGCCAGGGGGGGGGGACCTGGGGGGGGGCCAGGGGGGTGGGGGCCTGGGGGCCTCGGCTCCCCCAGCAGCAAGTCAAAAACCTCCTGTCTCCAAACGAGAGCTCCCAGGTGGATATGAGCTTTCAGTGAAGCCATGATGGAGCGGAATGGTCATCAGAATGAGCTGCAGCTGGGGCGGTCAGGTGGCGTAGCGGAGATTGCGTTCATCACCAACCCCGGAGACGCTGGATTCGCCTGTTTGAATCCAGCTCACAGCTCCGGCGTTGTCACCAGCTTGGCTGGCCGTTCACACTAATACAATTGGCAGTATTAGAGGGTGGGAGAAGCTGGCGGGGTGGGTCCGGGTCGTTGTAAACAGCGACTCCTACAGTTCGGTTGGGGCGCCTGCTCAGCGCAGATAGGATCTAAGTGGGATAGTGTGATCCTTCCACACGCTACGCCCTCTCAGTGAGAGTCCGCACTGCCAGGTGAAAAGAAGCGGTTGATTGGCTGGACGTGTGTCGGAGGAAGCACGTGGTAGCCTCCACTCTCCCAGATGATCTGACTGTGGGGGGTAAGTGCGCAGCGACCAGGAAGGGACTGGGAATTGGCATAACGACTAACATTGGGATGGGAGAAAATCGGAGGAAAAAGGAGGGGGAAAAAGATTAAAAAAAAAAGAATGAGCTGCAGCTAGCGTCCTCCCTGACCTCCAGGGAGAGATTCAGCTCCAAACCACTTCCCTCAAGCCGAGTCCTCCCTCTTGTAACCACGTCCCCGGGACCAGGGGCAGAGCTTCCTATAGGCGACATAGGCGTTGCCTAGAGCGCCACCCAGAGGGGGGCGCCAAAAACTGTGCCCCAGCAAAAAAAATATTGTGTACAGTACAGTATAGTACAGTATAGTACAGTATAGTATAGTATAGTACAGTATACATTTACATTTAGTCATTTAGCTGACGCTTTTATCCAAAGCGACTTACAAGTTCTGTACGACAAGCCATCAGGAAGGATACAACTCTATCAGCTGAGTATTAATGTTCATCAAAGTGTTGAGTGCTACAGTGTAGGTTAGTTTATTAGGACAAGTGCATGACAGTAAGGTTAGTTAGGGTTAGATATCTTTTTTTTATTGTATTTTTTTCAGATAATGGTTAAAGAAGTGCGTCTTTAGTCGACGGCGAAAGATTGGACGTGATTCGGCTGTCCTAACTGGGGTGGGTAGTTCATTCCACCATTGTGGGGCAAGGACTGAGAATAGGCGGCTTCTCTTTGATGACCCTCCCGGAGCTTAGATAGGAGTAGGTCTGAGGCGGCCAGAAGATGCAGAGCGGAGGGGTCTTGAGGGTGTGTACTAGTTAGAGACCATTGACCGGAGGTAGGCGGGAGTGGTTCCCTTTGCCGCATGGTATGCCAGGTCGAGGGCCTTGAAGCGGATACGTGCAGCAATGGGGAGCCAGTGCAGGTCCCTAAGAAGTGGGGTGACATGGGCCGACTTCGGTAGGTTTGAGATCAGGCGGGCCGCTGCGTTCTGAATGAGTTGAAGAGGCTTGGTGGCAGTGGCCGGGAGGCCAGCGAGCAGTGCGTTGCAGTAGTCGAGGCGGGAGATGACTGTTGATTGGACGAGGAGTTGGGTGGCTTCTTTTGTCAGGAAGGGGCGGATCCTTCTGACGTTGCTCAGGAGGAATCTGCAGGTTCTGGTTGTCGCTGCCATGTGAGCAGAGAAGGTCAACTGGTCGTCGAGGACAACACCAAGGTTCTTGGCGGTCAGGGACACGGTCACAGCTGCATTCTCGACTGTGATGGAAAGGTTGGTCAGGGCGGAGGATTTGGCCGGCAGGTGGAACAATTCTGTTTTGCTTAGGTTCAGTTTGAGGTGGTTGGTCGTCATCCAGGCGGAGATGTCGGACAGACAGGCCGAGATCCGCTCAGAGACGTGGATATCTGAGGGAGGGAAGGAGAGGAAGAGTTGAGTATCATCGGCATAACAATGATACGAGAAGCCATGAGACGTGATAATATTACCCAGTGATTTAGTGTAGAGGGAGAAGAGAAGGGGTCCTAGGACCGAGCCCTGGGGGACACCCGTCCGGAGGGGGCGGGTGACCGACAGAGTCCCTCTCCATGACACTTGGTAGGAGCGGACATTGAGGTATGATGTCAGCCATGTCAGCGCAGATCCATCCACTCCCATTCCTGCGAGGGCCGCGAGGAGGATCTGATGGTTGACTGTGTCGAAGGCTGCAGATAGATCTAGGAGAATCAGGACAGAGGAGAGGCCTTTCGCTTTTGCTAAGTGAAGTGCCTCTGTGACCGCAATGAGGAGTGGCCGTATAGTACAGTATAGTACAGTATAGTGTAGTATAGTGTAGTACAGTACAGTATAGTATAGTACAGTATAGTACAGTGTATACAGTATAGTACAGTGTAGTATAGTACAGTATAGTACAGTACACTATAGTACAGTGTCGTACAGTGTAGTACAGTACAGTATAGTATAGTACAGTATAGTATAGTACAGTATAGTACAGTACACTATAGTATAGTACAGTATAGTACAGTATAGTATAGTACAGTATAGTGCAGTATAGTGTAGTACTATACTATAGGACGTTTGCGATCTCAGACTCATTCCCAATGATAACACAGGCTCCCTCGATGGATTATGAATGGGAATATCGAATAAAATAAATAACGATAGAAAACCCGCCTTTTCTCGGGTTTGGCGCTCAACTGTCGGCGAGTTAACTCAACTTTATTCGTGAGTGGCGTCCAATGAGTTAAGGGTCAGATAGTCCTAACACAGTGTCGAAATACTTCCCAAAGGTCAGTGAATACCACGACCACAACACCAGAGGGAGCTCCACAAATCATGTTCAACCCAGATTCGGCTCAAACAAGGGACTAAACACGTTTCGCAATTATGCCACATCAATGTGGAACGCCCTACCCTCCTTCAAAACCGCTCTCAAAGAGCACCTACGGGAGGCTGCTATTAGAAACTGGCCCGGTAAATGTCCAACCCCCCCCCCTCCAATGTACAGTTTCTTCCCCTTCAAATGTATATATTCTCTTTTAGAAACTCTGTCTGTAAATAAACAGTAGCCTACTGTATATTTGTATGTTGTGTATGTCATAAATTATATGAATTGAAAATGGGGGACCCTGATGTAAACAAGACGAACGTCTTTCTCTGGTCTGCATCCCCTTAACAATTGTGTGTATTGAGCCGTACTGTATTGTACCCATTCTGCAATCTGTTAAATAAAGTTTTCATTCATTCATTCATTCATTCATTCATTCATTCATTCATTCATCCATTCATTCATTCATTCACCAACCTTCTCATGAATTAAGGACACAGTGATGAGTGTCATCTATCATTAGTGATGAATCGGAGGGGGAAAAAACTAAATCGTGTGTGTATTTAATTTATTAATAATCATAAAACCTTATGCTTAGTCACACCCCCGTTTGGCTGGTGAGTGAGTTTGACGGGCGGGGCGGGGCTCTACACACTGCTGACGGGCGGGGCTCCGCTGCTCCGCTCCGCTGAAACTGAACCGGGCTCCACACTCCAAACTTACCGGGTGGATCCATGGAGGAGGAGTGTGGTGGGAATGCGCTGCTGTCCGTAGGACGGAGGGAATAATAATAAACAACAACAACAAGCCGGACCCCCCTCCTGAGATGTTGTTGTAGCTGTGTGTGTGTTTGTGGCTGAAGGAGACCCCGGATCCAGGGACCAGCGGGGCAGGAAAACCAACATCGGAGGCGCATTATTCCTCCTGCTCTCCTTCAGAATGAAGTGACTTAATATTAATAATCACATCTGTGCCGCCGGTTGTTGTTACAACGTCTCTGGAATATAGGAGTCTCCCCGTCGCTGCTGAAGACACCTGACCCGCTGCTCACAACAAGGGTGAGTGGAATATATATTTATATATATTAATATATTAATGTCACGGAGAGAGAGAGAGAGAGAGAGACGCTCGTTCCTCCGTGGAAATAGAAAAGCGCAGCGGCACCGGGAGACACCGGGACCGTCACCGGGGCGGTGCGGTTCTCTCTCCGGGGCGCCTCTCTCTCTCTCCAGGGCGGTGCGTCTCTCTCTCTCTCCGGGGCGCCTCTCTCTCTCTCCGGTCGGTGCGGCTCTCTCTCTCTCTCCGGTGCGGCTCTCTCTCTCTCTCCGGTCGGTGCGGCTCTCTCTCTCTCTCCGGTGCGGCTCTCTCTCTCTCTCCGGTCGGTGCGGCTCTCTCTCTCTCTCCGGTGCGGCTCTCTCTCTCTCTCCGGTCGGTGCGGCTCTCTCTCTCTCTCCGGTGCGGCTCTCTCTCTCTCTCCGGTCGGTGCGGCTCTCTCTCCGGTGCGGCTCTCTCTCTCTCTCCGGGGCGGTGCGGCTCTCTCTCCGGTGCGGCTCTCTCTCTCTCTCCGGGGCGGTGCGGCTCTCTCTCCGGTGCGGCTCTCTCTCTCTCTCCGGGGCGGTGCGGCTCTCTCTCCGGTGCGGCTCTCTCTCTCTCTCCGGGGCGGTGCGGCTCTCTCTCTCTCTCCGGGGCGGTGCGGCTCTCTCTCTCTCTCCGGGGCGGTGCGGCTCTCTCTCCGGTGCGGCTCTCTCTCTCTCTCCGGTCGGTGCGGCTCTCTCTCCGGTGCGGCTCTCTCTCTCTCTCTGGGGCGGTGCGGCTCTCCCTCTCTCTCCGGTGCGGCTCTCTCTCTCTCTCCGGGGCGGTGCGGCTCTCTCTCCGGTGCGGCTCTCTCTCTCTCTCCGGGGCGGTGCGGCTCTCTCTCTCTCTCCGGGGCGGTGCGGCTCTCTCTCTCTCTCCGGGGCGGTGCGGCTCTCTCTCCGGTGCGGCTCTCTCTCTCTCTCCGGGGCGGTGCGGCTCTCTCTCCGGTGCGGCTCTCTCTCTCTCTCCGGGGCGGTGCGGCTCTCTCTCCGGTGCGGCTCTCTCTCTCTCTCCGGGGCGGTGCGGCTCTCTCTCTCTCTCCGGTGCGGCTCTCTCTCTCTCTCCGGGGCGGTGCGGCTCTCTCTCCGGGGCGGTGCGGCTCTCTCTCCGGGGCGGTGCGTCTCTCTCTCACCGGGGCGGTGCGTCTCTCTCTCACCGGGGCGGTGCGGCTCTCTCTCTCCGGGGCGGTGCGGCTCTCTCTCTCCGGGGCGGTGCGGCTCTCTCTCCGGGGCGGTGCGTCTCTCTCTCACCGGGGCGGTGCGGCTCTCTCTCTCCGGGGCGGTGCGGCTCTCTCTCCGGGGCGGTGCGGCTCTCTCTCCGGGGCGGTGCGTCTCTCTCTCACCGGGGCGGTGCGGCTCTCTCTCTCCGGGGCGGTGCGGCTCTCTCTCCGGGGCGGTGCGGCTCTCTCTCCGGGGCGGTGCGTCTCTCTCTCACCGGGGCGGTGCGGCTCTCTCTCTCCGGGGCGGTGCGGCTCTCTCTCCGGGGCGGTGCAGCTCTCTCTCCGGGGCGGTGCGTCTCTCTCACCGGGGCGGTGCGGCTCTCTCTCTCCGGGGCGGTGCGGCTCTCTCTCACCGGGGCGGTGCGGCTCTCTCTCCGGGGCGGTGCGCCTCTCTCTCTCCGGGGCGGTGCGGCTCTCTCTCTCCGGGGCGGTGCGGCTCTCTCTCCGGGGCGGTGCGGCTCTCTCTCCGGGGCGGTGCGCCTCTCTCTCACCGGGGCGGTGCGGCTCTCTCTCTCCGGGGCGGTGCGGCTCTCTCTCTCCGGGGCGGTGCGGCTCTCTCTCCGGGGCGGTGCGGCGTCGTGACCGGCCGGTGTGGTGCCAAAATCTTACCCCTTAAAATGATGGCAAGGGGTAGGATTTTGGCACAACACCGGCTGTGGAGATGAGATCAATAACCTACAAGTGGCCTGCTGCTGTAGTTGACAACAGGAATAATGGTAGATTATTAAACGTGGAATGTCCCCTGGCTGGGACGGAATAGAAATAGCGTTAATATGACCATCTATAGTACCCTGCAGTGCACGTCGCATAATGTATGTGGTGTATTACAGCACTATTACGCACAGTAAAGTACTTTTAATAGGCCTGTGGGGGTGAATGTGATTTTAAAGCATTCTGGAGGTGTGTTGTTGGGAATGAACTGTTCAGGTTTCATGGAAACTCTATACATGATGGCATTGTTTCTATTCCAATTTTCAATATGGACATCTGTCAGAGTGATTACTGTCAGTTTATAACCTTCATAGATCTGTTGTTGTTCAATCAAAGATTCTGATGATTGAGACTCAAGTCTATAATATCTCACTCTGTCTCAGTAAGCTAACGGGGTCTCTCTCTCTCTCCAGACCAGCCGTGGTTATGCAGCACAGCACAGCCCACAACACAGCAATTGTACAATTATCATTCTATGACTTAATCATTATCCTCCGCTTCCTGCTCATCCTCTGTGATAATAACAGTCTGCTAACCCCATTACTATACAGCCTGAGGAGGACTGCACCTCGGTACACTAGAGGCATATGGTGCTATTCAGCTGTTTACCACAGCTCCGCACTATATACCTGTATGTCATGTATGTCCCTATGCCATAGATGTCATGATGTCATGTATGTTGTGTGTATGTCATAAATGTCACGATGAATTGAAAATGGGGGACCCTGATGTAAACAAGACGAAAGTCTTTCTCTGGTCTGCATCCCCTTAACAATTGTGTGTATTGAGCCGTACTGTATAATTGTACCCATTCTGCAATCTGTTAAATAAAGTTTTCATTCATTCATTCATTCATTCATTCATTCATTCCGTGTTGTGATTCAAAACAAACGGCAGCTTTATTGACACCTGTTTCTACCGTATAGTTTTATTAATAATATACTGCTTGGTGTTTTTGTTCAAACGGGAGCCATGCGGTGCATGTATGTACTGTGTGTAACACCTTAAGACACGTCATACCTGTATGTATACTGTGTAACACCTTGACTGAATGAATGAAAACTTTATTTAACAGATTGCAGAATGGGTACAATACAGTACGGCTCAATACACACAATTGTTAAGGGGATGCAGACCAGAGAAAGACTTTCGTCTTGTTTACATCAGGGTCCCCCATTTTCAATTCATAGTGACATTTATGACATACACAACATACATGACATCATGACAATTATGACATAGGGACATACATGACATACAGGTATATAGTACTGTTACATCTGTGACATATACGATATGCAAATATACAGTACTGTTACCCATAGGTCAGTAGCGGCTCGTGGATGCTTCGCCACTAGGGGCGCTATACCAAACATTTTGCAAACATGTACAAGGCACGCATTGGCGAATATTATCACCATTGCCATCGATCAATATCACAGTCAGTCAAATGCAAGGTCCACGTTTCCAATAGCCCAACACAAACACGCACATCTCTCTCTCTCTCTCTCTCTCTCTCTCTCTCTCTCTCTCTCGCTCTCGCTCTCGCTCTCTCTCTCTCTCTCTCAGATGATGTCAGATCCATTCAATAATAATCACATTTGTATATCTCGTCATTTTAAACAAGTTACCATTCATTGTCTGAGTGGTTATGCCCCACACGCGGCGAAATTAGAGAGAGAGAGAGAGAGCGAGAGAGAGAGCGAGAGAGAGAGAGAGAGAGAGAGAGAGAGAGAGAGAGAGAGAGAGCGAGAGAGAGAGCGAGACCACGGCGGGTGCAGCATAACAGAGAGAGAGAGAGAGAGAGAGAGAGAGAGAGAGAGAGAGAGAGAGAGAGAGAGAGAGAGAGAGCGTTAGTTAAGCATTAGCTGAGTGGCTAAGAGAGAGAGAGAGAGAGAGAGAATTAACTCACTTTGTTTAATTGAAACGTGGTCCAAAAAGTGTATGTCCACTGACTGTCCCCCAGACTGTTGTCGATGTATATCCATTCCACTCACTGCCCACTGTCCAGACTCCAGACTGAATCACAAGTTCACAACACAGTCAGTCCTTGAATAAACCGAAGGCGTCTTTTCTTTTTCTCTATTGTGAACTGGTTGCTGTTGTTGTTGACGAGTCGACTGAACTGCTGTGATCCGACCAAGAACTACCTCCTCCTGGCGCATTCTCTCTAAGCCAACCCGAGAAATGCGGCTACGGAAAAAAGTACTGGCATCGCGTCGGCCAATCAGAGAGCGTCTCCACGAAAATGCGGCTACGGAAATTCTTCACGCTGCTGCCTAGACCGCTTCAAATCGCGCCCGGATTCCAACATAATAGTCATATTTCAACGCACAACGCGTTATGCACTGATTGGCTGTGACGGATACAGCGATCAAACTGTGACGCGCACTCAGAGCGCTATCGCGTCTAGCCCGGGCCGAGAAATACGAAAAAATAAAAGAATTAAAAAAAGTGCGTCACTTCCTGCTCAGGAAAACGAGTGTTTTTTATTTGAAATAATAACGTTATATTGTGCATTGGAAATACAAACATACTTAAAACGAGTAAATATTATTCATTTTAAACATGTTTATATTATTTATAGGGCTATAAAACAAAAAACGAAAAAGTTTTTTTTTCTTCTTCTCTGATTTAACAGGTGGGTCAACAGGTGGGTCGGCGCCCTATAGCGCCCCTAGTGGTAGAGCCGCCACTGCCATAGGTCCTAACAGAAAATATATACATATGATGGGGAGGAGACTGTACATTAGGAGGGGGTGGGTGGGCGGTTGGACATTTTTACGGTGGCCAGTTTCGAATTGTAGGTGCTCTTTAAGAGCGGTAAGGAATGTTTATTAAGACACGTCATACCTGGCTACTGTGTAACACCTTAAAAGGAACATGCCAACTTTTTGGGAAATTAGCTTATTTGCCATCTACCCTGGAGTTAGACGAGCAGATACCCTTTTCTTCTAGGCATAGGGAACAGCCGCTCCGTTAGCCTAGCTTAGCATAATTCACTGGAAATAGGTGTGCCAGCGTAGCCTAGTTCCGAACAGTCACGAAATACACTCCAAATACAACTCCAAAACTTTCCTGTAAACAAGTTGTGACCTGTGTATTTACCACGTGGAGAAATAATAAAAAAAATTATTCAACATTTTAGTTTTCTAAGCAGATATATACTCTGAACTATTTTTTGCCGAACCACTGCTGCCTGGGCAGACAGACAGACAGACAGACAGACAGACAGACAGACAGACAGACAGACAGACAGACAGACAGACAGACAGACAGACAGACAGACAGACAGACAGACAGACAGGCAAACAGACAGACAGACAGACAGACAGGCAGACAGACAGACAGGCAGGCAGACAGACAGACAGGCAGGCAGACAGACAGACAGACAGGCAAACAGACAGACAGACAGACAGGCAGACAGACAGACAGACAGACAGGCAGACAGACAGACAGGCAGACAGACAGACAGACAGACAGACAGACAGACATACAGGCAGACAGACAGACAGACAGACAGACAGACAGACAACAGAGAGACAGGCAGACAGACAGACAGCATGTTAAAGCAGCAGACAGACAGACAGACAGACAGACAGACAGACAACATGTTAAAGCAGCAGACAGACAGACAGCATGTTAAAGCAGCAGACAGACAGACAGACAGACAGACAGCATGTTAAAGCAGCAGACAGACAGACAGACAGACAGACAGACAGACAGACAGGCAGGCAGACAGACAGACAGACAGACAGACATACAGGCAGACAGACAGACAGACAGACAGACAACAGAGAGACAGACAGACAGGCAAACAGACAGACAGACAGACAGACAGACAGACAGACAGGCAGACAGACAGACAGACAGACAGACAGCATGTTAAAGCAGCAGACAGACAGACAGACAGACAGCATGTTAAAGCAGCAGACAGACAGACAGACAGACAGACAGACAGACAGACAGACAGACAGCATGTTAAAGCAGCAGACAGACAGACAGACAGGCAGACAGACAGACAGACAGACAGACAGACAGACAGACAGACAGACAGACAGACAGACAGACAGGTAGGCAGACAGACAGACAGACAGACAGACAGACAGACAGACAGACAGACAGTAAAAAGCTCGTGGCAGCTCAGTGGTGTTTCTGAATCGTTGCCTTTATGAGGAAGTGAGAGCGGTGACTGGGTCACGGTGGGACAGCAGGATTCAGCTACTCTCCAGGTTTGTGAGAGTGCACGTGGAGTGCACGTGGAGATTCTAACATTTGTAATGTCAAAATGTCAACATGTGTCTGCAGCACACGAGCACGAGGCTCGAGGCGTGCCCAGTGCCCATGCCAGTCGGTATGTAACCCTCTAATATCAATCCAGCCTGTTGACAGCGTAAAAGGTCACATGACAACACCCAGTGTCCTACAATACCTGGGCGTGCTATAGGCCTGAAACTGGAGCTCCACTGTATTAAAATCTGCTGAGTTATTTTGGCTAACGGGACATAGGAGCACATGGTCGGTACCGGGTCGGTGGGAAACATTAGCACGTGGCCCGGCCGCCTGGTACTGATTGGTGGGAAACGTTAGCACATGGCCAGTACTGATTACTAGAGCTGTGCATCTTCACTAGCCTCACGATTAGATTAGATTACCATTCAGCTGTCCACGATTCGTTTCGATTCTACGATGCAGCTCAATAATATATTACATCCTCGATTTTATAATCTATATTACCGCACATGGCTACTTTTTCATCAATTAATACAAGCAGGCAGATACATTTACTTTTATTTAGAAAGTTCTTAAATCAGAATGTGTTGCATGATGCAGATACTAGAAAGGTATCTCGATACCCAGCTGTTAAAAATGGTTAAATACTCTTTTTATTAGTATCAGTATTAGTAGGGCTGACCTTCGAAGCTTTTTTTGGCAATTTTTTTTTTTTTTTTTATATATTTGTTTTATTATTATTTTTTTTTACAGCCGAATCCCGTCCAATCTTTCGCTGTCGACTAAAGACTCACTTCTTCAACCATTATCTGAAATGATAAAAAAAAAAAATTACTAACCATAACTAACCTTACTGTCATGCACTTGTCCTAATAAACTAACCTACACTGTAACACGCAACACTTTGATAAACATTGTTACTCAGCTGATAGAGTTGTACCCTTCTTGCTGTCTTGTCATACAGAACTTGTAAGTCGCTTTGGATAAAAGCGTCAGTTAAATTACTAAATGTGTGTGTGTGTGTGTGTGTGTGTGTGTGTGTGTGTGTGTGTGTGTGTGTGTGTGTGTGTGTGTGTGTGTGTGTGTGTGTGTGTGTGTGTGTGTGTGTGTGTGTGTGTGTGTGTGTGTGTGTGTGTGTGTGTGTGTGTGTGTGTGTGTGTGTGTGTGTGTGTGTGTGTGTGTGTGTGTGTGTGTGTGTGTGCATGGGGCCATTGGGTGGGGCCATTGGGTGGGGCCGGGGGACAAATACGCTGGAGGAAAGTAACCCAGCTCAGCACTGCCCAAATTATATCATCACTATTGCCTGTTTGAAGGATATCATCCTCAAACACATATACACCTACATGCCTTGTAGAATTCCACACATAAGAAAGAAAGATACTGGGATGAATAAACAAAATAGGAAATAAAATGTAGAAATGCATGCAATACATAAATAAATATGAATCTCTATATATGAAATAGAACATTTAGATAAGGTGCTACTGAGATGTTTTGGTGAGTTCTTTGTTTTTTTGTGGAAGTAGCCCTTCTTAAAAATGCATGAACATTCACTGATAATTGGTCTGTAGTGGAGTCTACAAGGTCTACATTGCCGGACCATGTAGAATCCGGACCTTGTAGACTGACATAATTCTGTGCATAGTTTAGTCTACACAGGCCATATTTCAAATAATCAAAATCTTACTTCATTAATCTTAAACATTCTTGATTTGGGGGATTGGTAGTTCCCATGAAATCTGAAGTTGTTCAAACGACAACAGCGATCCACCTTGAATTAAATCACACAGCCGAGTGAAACCTTGTTGGATGCGTCACAGTCACGAAAGGGGCTACTTAATTAATTAATCCAACCCACTTTATTTATAGAGCACATTTAAAAACAACAACGTTTACGAAAGTGCTGTACAAGTCCCACAACATATAAAAAAAAAAAAAAAAATTCGAAGCTTCGAATTAAAATCGAAGCTCGGCCCCGAAGCTTCGATTGCCAAAAAAAGCTTCGAAGGTCAGCCCTAGAAATTGGGATGGGAGAAAAATAGAAAATAGGAGAAAAAGTAGATAAAAAAAGGAAAGCTAGCAAGAGAGTTAAAAAAAAAAACACACATGGCCGCCCGGTACTGATGGGTGTGAAACACTAGCTCATGGCCCGGTACTGATGGGTGTGAAACACTAGCTCATGGCCCGGTACTGATGGGTGTGAAACACTAGCTCATGGCCCGGTACTGATGGGTGTGAAACACTAGCTCATGGCCCGGTACTGATGGGTGTGAAACACTAGCTCATGGCCTGGTACTGATGGGTGTGAAACACTAGCTCATGGCCCGGTACTGATGGGTGTGAAACACTAGCTCATGGCCCGGTACTGATGGGTGTGAAACACTAGCACATGGCCCGGTACTGATGGGTGTGAAACACTAGCACATGGCTCGGTACTGATGGGTGTGAAACACTAGCTCATGGCCCGGTACTGATGGGTGTGAAACACTAGCACATGGCCCGGTACTGATGGGTGTGAAACGTTAGCTCATGGCCGGTACTGATGGGTGTGAAACACTAGCACATGGCTCGGTACTGATGGGTGTGAAACACTAGCACATGGCTCGGTACTGATGGGTGTGAAACACTAGCACATGGCTCGGTACTGATGGGTGTGAAACACTAGCTCATGGCCTGGTACTGATGGGTGCGCCCCAGTGTTCCTGAAACGTTAGCTCATGGTACTGATGGGTGCGCCCCAGTGTTCCTGAAACGTTAGCTCATGGCCGGTACTGATGGGTGTGAAACGTTAGCTCATGGCCCGGTACTGATGGGTGCGCCCCGCGGCCCCAGTGGTCCTGAAACGTTAGCTCATGGCGGTTGGGTCATCATGATGTAATCTCACAGATAAAGCCGCGGCTGCGAGGTGTGATGGTGACAGAGACTCATCCTCTGCTCCAACCGAACCTGAGAGGCAATGTTTCCACTCTGTCTGTGTGTCTGTGTGTCTGTGTGTCTGTGTGTACAGTATGTGTGTACAGTATGTGTGTACAGTATGTGTGTACAGTATGTGTGTACAGTATGTGTGTACAGTATAAGGCTGTCCCCGAAACCTGTTTTTGGGATTCGAACTCCGTCAGGGTTTTTCGACGGACGTTCGAACCTTCGTTTTAATAAAAAAAATATTTAAGTTCAAAATTTCTTTTCTAAATAAAAATTACTTATTTTTTTTATAAATATCCTCAAACTAAATCCTCAATTTGAATAAAGTGATTAATCTGATTAAATTAGTATTTTCTTATTTTATTAAATCAACTTTCTTTAACTCAGCAGTTTTTTTTTATACTATAATATTAGTGTAGTCTAATCTTTATCTGCAACTGTGATGAAAAACCCCATTGGTTTAAACAGAATGGATAGACACATACATTTTATTTTTATTTTTATTAAAAATAAAAAATGCGAATGTCGATTTAGAATTCGAATGCCAACGTAACGAACGAACGTTCGGGCTCAGCCTTAGTACAGTATGTGTGTACAGTATGTGTGTACAGTATGTGTGTACAGTATGTGTGTACAGTATGTGTGTGTACAGTATGTGTGTACAGTATGTGTGTACAGTATGTGTGTACAGTATGTGTGTGTACAGTATGTGTGTACAGTATGTGTGTACAGTATGTGACACTGGTATGAGGGTGTTTGAGGGGGTATCACCGCAGATTTTATTTCATTCGATTTCTCCTCCCTCTAACTCAGATGCACCTTTGACCCCAGAGCCTTGCGGCGAAGGAGGCCGGTCTGTTTGTGTCTTAATCACTTCAAGATGATGCACTCGTGGTTTTTATCCTCAAGGAGAGCGGGCCGTCCTCTTTATCTGTGTGGAGACGGTAGGAAGGCTGAGAGGGAGAGAAGGTTCTTTATGGAGATGGTAGGAAGGCTGAGAGGGAGAGAAGGTTCTTTATGGAGATGGTAGGAAGGCTGAGAGGGAGAGAAGGTTCTTTATGGAGACGGTAGGAAGGCTGAGAGGGAGAGAAGGTTCTTTATGGAGACGGTAGGAAGGCTGAGAGGGAGAGAAGGTTCTTTATGGAGACGGTAGGAAGGCTGAGAGGGAGAGAAGGTTCTTTATGGAGACAGTAGGAAGGCTGAGAGGGAGAGAAGGTTCTTTATGGAGACGGTAGGAAGGCTGAGAGGGAGAGAAGGTTCTTTATGGAGACGGTAGGAAGGCTGAGAGGGAGAGAAGGTTCTTTATGGAGACGGTAGGAAGGCTGAGAGGGAGAGAAGGTTCTTTATGGAGACGGTAGGAAGGCTGAGAGGGAGAGAAGGTTCTTTATGGAGACGGTAGGAAGGCTGAGAGGGAGAGAAGGTTCTTTATGGAGACGGTAGGAAGGCTGAGAGGGAGAGAAGGTTCTTTATGGAGACGGTAGGAAGGCTGAGAGGGAGAGAAGGTTCTTTATGGAGACGGTAGGAAGGTTGAGAGGGAGAGACGGTTCTTTATGGAGACAGTAGGAAGGCTGAGAGGGAGAGAAGGTTCTTTATGGAGACGGTAGGAAGGCTGAGAGGGAGAGAAGGTTCTTTATGGAGACGGTAGGAAGGCTGAGAGGGAGAGAAGGTTCTTTATGGAGACAGTAGGAAGGCTGAGAGGGAGAGAAGGTTCTTTATGGAGACGGTAGGAAGGCTGAGAGGGAGAGAAGGTTCTTTATG
The DNA here is from genome assembly GCF_963971535.1 of Notolepis coatsorum. Classification (NCBI taxonomy): domain Eukaryota; kingdom Metazoa; phylum Chordata; class Actinopteri; order Aulopiformes; family Paralepididae; genus Notolepis; species Notolepis coatsorum. The sequence continues at coordinate 1,789,277 of NC_140178.1, forward strand.
GAGACGGTAGGAAGGCTGAGAGGGAGAGAAGGTTCTTTATGGAGACGGTAGGAAGGCTGAGAGGGAGAGAAGGTTCTTTATGGAGACAGTAGGAAGGCTGAGAGGGAGAGAAGGTTCTTTATGGAGACGGTAGGAAGGCTGAGAGGGAGAGAAGGTTCTTTATGGAGACAGTAGGAAGGCTGAGAGGGAGAGAAGGTTCTTTATGGAGACAGTAGGAAGGCTGAGAGGGAGAGAAGGTTCTTTATGGAGACGGTAGGAAGGCTGAGAGGGAGAGAAGGTTCTTTATGGAGACGGTAGGAAGGCTGAGAGGGAGAGAAGGTTCTTTATGGAGACGGTAGGAAGGCTGAGAGGGAGAGAAGGTTCTTTATGGAGACGGTAGGAAGGCTGAGAGGGAGAGAAGGTTCTTTATGGAGACGGTAGGAAGGCTGAGAGGGAGAGAAGGTTCTTTATGGAGACGGTAGGAAGGCTGAGAGGGAGAGACGGTTCTTTATGGAGACGGTAGGAAGGCTGAGAGGGAGAGAAGGTTCTTTATGGAGACAGTAGGAAGGTTCTTTATGGAGACAGTAGGAAGGCTGAGAGGGAGAGAAGGTTCTTTATGGAGACGGTAGGAAGGCTGAGAGGGAGAGAAGGTTCTTTATGGAGACGGTAGGAAGGCTGAGAGGGAGAGAAGGTTCTTTATGGAGACGGTAGGAAGGCTGAGAGGGAGAGAAGGTTCTTTATGGAGACGGTAGGAAGGCTGAGAGGGAGAGAAGGTTCTTTATGGAGACGGTAGGAAGGCTGAGAGGGAGAGAAGGTTCTTTATGGAGACGGTAGGAAGGCTGAGAGGGAGAGACGGTTCTTTATGGAGACAGTAGGAAGGCTGAGAGGGAGAGAAGGTTCTTTATGGAGACGGTAGGAAGGCTGAGAGGGAGAGAAGGTTCTTTATGGAGACGGTAGGAAGGCTGAGAGGGAGAGAAGGTTCTTTATGGAGACAGTAGGAAGGCTGAGAGGGAGAGAAGGTTCTTTATGGAGACGGTAGGAAGGCTGAGAGGGAGAGAAGGTTCTTTATGGAGACGGTAGGAAGGCTGAGAGGGAGAGAAGGTTCTTTATGGAGACGGTAGGAAGGCTGAGAGGGAGAGAAGGTTCTTTATGGAGACAGTAGGAAGGCTGAGAGGGAGAGAAGGTTCTTTATGGAGACGGTAGGAAGGCTGAGAGGGAGAGAAGGTTCTTTATGGAGACAGTAGGAAGGCTGAGAGGGAGAGAAGGTTCTTTATGGAGACAGTAGGAAGGCTGAGAGGGAGAGAAGGTTCTTTATGGAGACGGTAGGAAGGCTGAGAGGGAGAGAAGGTTCTTTATGGAGACGGTAGGAAGGCTGAGAGGGAGAGAAGGTTCTTTATGGAGACGGTAGGAAGGCTGAGAGGGAGAGAAGGTTCTTTATGGAGACGGTAGGAAGGCTGAGAGGGAGAGAAGGTTCTTTATGGAGACGGTAGGAAGGCTGAGAGGGAGAGACGGTTCTTTATGGAGACGGTAGGAAGGCTGAGAGGGAGAGAAGGTTCTTTATGGAGACAGTAGGAAGGTTCTTTATGGAGACAGTAGGAAGGCTGAGAGGGAGAGAAGGTTCTTTATGGAGACGGTAGGAAGGCTGAGAGGGAGAGAAGGTTCTTTATGGAGACGGTAGGAAGGCTGAGAGGGAGAGAAGGTTCTTTATGGAGACGGTAGGAAGGCTGAGAGGGAGAGAAGGTTCTTTATGGAGACGGTAGGAAGGCTGAGAGGGAGAGAAGGTTCTTTATGGAGACAGTAGGAAGGTTCTTTATGGAGACAGTAGGAAGGCTGAGAGGGAGAGAAGGTTCTTTATGGAGATGGTAGGAAGGCTGAGAGGGAGAGAAGGTTCTTTATGGAGATGGTAGGAAGGCTGAGAGGGAGAGAAGGATCTTTATGGAGACGGTAGGAAGGCTGAGAGGGAGAGACGGTTCTTTATGGAGACAGTAGGAAGGCTGAGAGGGAGAGAAGGTTCTTTATGGAGACGGTAGGAAGGCTGAGAGGGAGAGAAGGTTCTTTATGGAGACGGTAGGAAGGCTGAGAGGGAGAGAAGGTTCTTTATGGAGACGGTAGGAAGGCTGAGAGGGAGAGAAGGTTCTTTATGGAGACAGTAGGAAGGCTGAGAGGGAGAGAAGGTTCTTTATGGAGATGGTAGGAAGGCTGAGAGGGAGAGAAGGTTCTTTATGGAGATGGTAGGAAGGCTGAGAGGGAGAGAAGGTTCTTTATGGAGACGGTAGGGAGGCTGAGAGGGAGAGAAGGTTCTTTATGGAGACGGTAGGAAGGCTGAGAGGGAGAGAAGGTTCTTTATGGAGACGGTAGGAAGGCTGAGAGGGAGAGAAGGTTCTTTATGGAGACGGTAGGAAGGCTGAGAGGGAGAGAAGGTTCTTTATGGAGACGGTAGGAAGGCTGAGAGGGAGAGAAGGTTCTTTATGGAGACGGTAGGAAGGCTGAGAGGGAGAGAAGGTTCTTTATGGAGACGGTAGGAAGGCTGAGAGGGAGAGAAGGTTCTTTATGGAGACAGTAGGAAGGCTGAGAGGGAGAGAAGGTTCTTTATGGAGACGGTAGGAAGGCTGAGAGGGAGAGAAGGTTCTTTATGGAGACGGTAGGAAGGCTGAGAGGGAGAGAAGGTTCTTTATGGAGACGGTAGGAAGGCTGAGAGGGAGAGAAGGTTCTTTATGGAGACGGTAGGAAGGCTGAGAGGGAGAGAAGGTTCTTTATGGAGACGGTAGGAAGGCTGAGAGGGAGAGAAGGTTCTTTATGGAGACGGTAGCAAGGCTGAGAGGGAGAGAAGGTTCTTTATGGAGACGGTAGGAAGGCTGAGAGGGAGAGAAGGTTCTTTATGGAGACGGTAGGAAGGCTGAGAGGGAGAGAAGGTTCTTTATGGAGACGGTAGGAAGGCTGAGAGGGAGAGAAGGTTCTTTATGGAGACAGTAGGAAGGCTGAGAGGGAGAGAAGGTTCTTTATGGAGACAGTAGGAAGGCTGAGAGGGAGAGAAGGTTCTTTATGGAGACGGTAGGAAGGCTGAGAGGGAGAGAAGGTTCTTTATGGAGACGGTAGGAAGGCTGAGAGGGAGAGAAGGTTCTTTATGGAGACGGTAGGAAGGCTGAGAGGGAGAGAAGGTTCTTTATGGAGACAGTAGGAAGGCTGAGAGGGAGAGAAGGTTCTTTATGGAGACAGTAGGAAGGCTGAGAGGGAGAGAAGGTTCTTTATGGAGACAGTAGGAAGGCTGAGAGGGAGAGAAGGTTCTTTATGGAGACGGTAGGAAGGCTGAGAGGGAGAGAAGGTTCTTTATGGAGACGGTAGGAAGGCTGAGAGGGAGAGAAGGTTCTTTATGGAGACAGTAGGAAGGCTGAGAGGGAGAGAAGGTTCTTTATGGAGACGGTAGGAAGGCTGAGAGGGAGAGAAGGTTCTTTATGGAGACGGTAGGAAGGCTGAGAGGGAGAGAAGGTTCTTTATGGAGACGGTAGGAAGGCTGAGAGGGAGAGAAGGTTCTTTATGGAGACGGTAGGAAGGCTGAGAGGGAGAGAAGGTTCTTTATGGAGACGGTAGGAAGGCTGAGAAGGAGAGAAGGTTCTTTATGGAGACAGTAGGAAGGCTGAGAGGGAGAGAAGGTTCTTTATGGAGACAGTAGGAAGGCTGAGAGAGAGAGAAGGTTCTTTATGGAGACAGTAGGAAGGCTGAGAGGGAGAGAAGGTTCTTTATGGAGACAGTAGGAAGGCTGAGAGGGAGAGAAGGTTCTTTATGGAGACAGTAGGAAGGCTGAGAGGGAGAGAAGGTTCTTTATGGAGACAGTAGGAAGGCTGAGAGGGAGAGAAGGTTATTTATGGAGACAGTAGGAAGGCTGAGAGGGAGAGAAGGTTCTTTATGGAGACAGTAGGAAGGCTGAGAGGGAGAGAAGGTTCTTTATGGAGACAGTAGGAAGGCTGAGAGGGAGAGGAGGTTCTTTATGGAGACAGTAGGAAGGCTGAGAGGGAGAGACGGTTCTTTATGGAGACGGTAGGAAGGCTGAGAGGGAGAGAAGGTTCTTTATGGAGACGGTAGGAAGGCTGAGAGGGAGAGAAGGTTCTTTATGGAGACGGTAGGAAGGCTGAGAGGGAGAGAAGGTTCTTTATGGAGACGGTAGGAAGGCTGAGAGGGAGAGAAGGTTTACTTTACTACCACACTACAGAAGGTTAACCCTTTACTACCACACTACAGAAGGTTAACCGTCTGTAGTGCGATAGTAAAGGGTTAACCTTCTGTAGTGTGGCAGTGAAAGGGTTAATCCAGAACGGACAATGAATGGACGCTTCTTCTTCTTGCACATTTGACGCTCTTTCCTGAAACAATGCAGCGTTCACTACAAATTAGTGACGTGTGCTTCCTGGAATATTGTGCCTGTTATGAAATCAGGGTGTTTCTCTCTCCCTCTCTGTTGGTTGTTTCCTAACGTCTCTGGACAGCGGGAGCTCGTCTGACCGGAGCTGTTGAATATTTCCATGTTGTGAACAGATAGACATTCAGACGGACATCATCATGATGAGACCTGAGGCCAAACACAAGAGTCAAGATTCAAGAAAAAGTGGATAAAAAATATATATATATATATAACTAGAATAGACATGGTAAATACTAGGGCTGTCCCCGACTAAGGATTTGGATGGTCGACTAGGATTGGCCAAAATGTGGCGTTAGTCGACTATTGGTCGACTTAAAAAAAAATTATAATATTTAAAAAAAACAATTTTTATTTTATTTGTATCATTCCATTTGGGCTGGGGGGGGTGCTTAATGTCTGAAGGAGTCGTCTGAAGGCTTCTTGTCCTCTGCAAAAGCATGCAATTGGTCCACTGATGGATACATCTTGATATTTGTCTAGTGTGTTCATTAGATGGTGAAATCCTCTTTCAGTGCCTCTGGGCCTGTTTTCGTAGGCAGTTAGCCTCGCTGGTATCTGTGCCATTAGCGTTAGCCACGCTTCTATGCCTCTTTTCTTTTGGAAAGAATGATACAAAAAAATAAAAATTTATATATATATTTTTTTTTATTATATTCGACTAAGCGGTTGGTCAGTCGACTACGGCTCCTTTCGACCGATTAGTTGACTAATCGATTAATAGGGGTCAGCCCTAGTAAATAGACATGGTAATAAATGGCATAAGGCACTGGATCCCACACAGCTCCATTGAGACCTTCATGCTGGTATACAGGAGGTTCACCGTTGTTGGGGTTTTGAAAAACATTTGCAGGGGAGCTCCAGTAGCTCACCACGTACCGCGAGTGCTATTTCAGCGCCGTGGACAACCGCGCTCGCGCGGATCTGGGGCTGAGCGCGTTCGAATCCCGGACGGCAGCCGTGCCTTTCCCAGAGTGTCTTCCCCCCCATCTGAACCCTTTCAGCCTGCATCTGTCGGTCGAACTTGACCAAGTATGAATGCGAAGAAAAAGCGATAAACGCTAAAAGAACCAGGTAACTGGTCAAAGTTTTAAAAAAAGAAAAACATTTGCTACGCGACTACATAATTACAGAATATTGTCGGCATAATTATGTGTAGAAGTTTGCCTTTTGAGAACCAATGGTTCTGGAGCCGTAACGGCACATGGGGCAGGAGCCTGTCTCCTGTTCCCGTGGCGTGAGGCAGCTTGATGTACAAGTACACCCCTTGGACATGAGTCACATGACGCTAGTGTGTCGCAAGGACTTCCCCCCAAACCAACCAAATAATTATGTGTAGGCTACACTTTAAATATTTTTAGGACCATGTGATTTATTAAGATAAGATAAGATATATTGGGCAGGGGGGGTACGGGTGTGGGCAGCAGGGTGATAGTAGTGTAGTGGATATAATCATTAGGAATAACTTACTCAGTAAAAATTAATCAGGTTAATATGATTTATTAGCCAGATAGATCAAATAGGTACAAGATAGTTAGAGACAATGCGACTGGGTGGCGTAGCGGAGATTGCGCTCGTCACCAATGCAAGAGACTCCGGTCTCGAATCCGGGTGTCAGCATTGCCTGCGGCTTGGGCCAGTCGTCATACTGGCTCAATTGGCAGAGTTAGCGGGTGGAAAGTCGATGGGTGGTCATTTGGACGTTGTGAACAGCGACTCCTACAGGTCGGTTGGGGGACGCCTGCACAGCAGAGACAGGAAATGGCGGGGGCAGCGTGAGCCTCCCACACGTTACTCCTCGCCAATGAGAGTCCGCGCTGTTCAGGTGAAAAGATGCGACAAAGCTGCCTCCTCGTGTACCGGAGGGGACACGTGATGCAAGGCTTCTATCCTCCCTACAGCCGACCAGTGGGGGGCATAGTCTAGCAACGTTCAAGACAGGGGAGGGGAGAATTGGCGATATGAAATTGAGATGGGAGAAAAATAGAAAAATAAGGAGAAAAAGTGGATAAAAAAAAAAACGATAGTTAGAGACGTGGCTGAGTGGCTCTCGCCCAGGTCATCAGCCACGAGACCCGGGATGAGGAGAAAGAATGACGTGGGAAGGATTCCTTTATAGTCAGGAGGGGGAGGGGGGAAACCCCATAAAAAGGGTCAAATGGGGGGGGGGTGGGGGGGGGGAGGGGGGCTGAGATATGAGGAAGTGATGAGCTCTATATTTCCTCCACAGTAGAAAGACATGAATATGTTATAAGAATATACTGTAATATATTATAGGAACATACTGTATCAAGATAGGGCTCCACCTGATAGGGATCCACCCAGTGCTAAGTACATCATAATCCTATCTTACACTCCACTCTGAAAAATCTCCCTTTCCCTCCCACTCTGCTATTTCTCTACTTCCTCCCTGCCACTCTTGACACCACAATGTGTCTCATATCCACAATCTGCTCCCCCAGAACAGACTCAACCCACCCACGGCAGTTTGCTAGCAACCCGGCTAATCTATCCTACCCTCCTACAGCCACTAATACACCTGTCACAGTACAGGGAGGCCTATGGAATTGTCAATCAGCAGTCAAGAAAGCTGACTTCATTACTGCCTACGCCCATAGTCAAAATCTGCAGCTCCTGGCTCTAACTGAGACCTGGATAACCCCCAATAACTCATCAACACCTGCAGCATTATCTACAAACTATAACTTCACTCACACACCTCGACCTTCCAGGCGGGGTGGAGGCACTGGCCTCATGACATCTCCTTCATGGACTACAAACGTAACACCCCTCCCAGCACTGTCACTCTCCTCTTTTGAATATCATGCAGTATCTGTCTCTAATCCTTTCAATCTCACCATTGTTACACTCTACCGCCCTCCAGGTCCGCTCGATCACTTCACAGATGAGCTGGACATGCTTCTAAGCTCCTTACCGGAAGATGGTACCCCTCTCCTTCTATTGGGCGACTTCAACCTGCCTGACTCATCTCAGTCAGTCATAGTAGTCTCCCTCCTACAATCATTTGACCTGACTCCCACTGCCATGCCTCCCACCCACAAAGCAGGCAACTCCTTGGATCTCATATTTTCACGTAACTCCAGCATCATTAACACCACGGTAACTCCCCTACATGTATCTGACCATTCCTTCATATCCTTCTCACTAACTCTCATGCTTAACCGAAAGGTCTTCACCCCAACTCAAACCGTCTCACTCAGACGCAACCTGCCCTCCCTATCCCCCTCCACCCTCTCCTCTGACATACTATCCACTCTACCTTTGAGTGACACCTTCTCTGCTCTCTCCACAGAGATGGCAACCTCCACCCTCCTCTCAGCCCTTGCAACCTCCTTCGACAAGCTCTGTCCTCTCGTTGAGAAACCTGCCCGCCGTTCCCCACCCAGTCCATGGCTGACAGATCCAGTGAGAGAACAAAGACAGGTCCTGAGAGCAGCTGAAAGGAAGTATAGAAAGTCACGCCTCACTGCTGACATCGACACATATCACAACCTCTTGTTAACATTCTCCAAAACCATTACTAATGCCAAAGCTTCTTTCTTTCACCATAGGATCGAGGCCTCTGCCAAGAATCTTCGCAAACTGCATGCTACCATGTCCTCCCTCCTCACTCCCCCCCCACCCCCCCCTCCCTCATCTTTCTCTGCCGAAGACTTTGCGATCTTCTTTGAGGAAAAAGTGGAGAACATCCGCAGCTCCTTCTCCCAACCCCCACCCATTCCAAATGCTGAATCGAGAACCTCATCCTTCACTCTGTCATCTTTCTCTCCCATTACAGAAGCCGAGACCCTGACACTGGTAACGTCGAACCGTCCGACTACATGCCAGCTGGACCGGCTACCTTCCCCACTCCTCCAGTCCATAGCACCAGACATCCTCCCATTCCTAACTGCAACCATCAACTCCTCACTCAACTCAGGGGTGGTCCCCACCTCCCTAAAACAAGCCAGAGTCACGCCCCTCATAAAAAAACCATCCCTGAACCCTACCGTCATAGGCAACTACCGTCCTGTCTCTCTTCTCTCCTTCCTTTCTAAAACACTTGAACGTGCTGTATCCAACCAACTTACTGCTTATCTCTTACAGAATGACCTCCTAGACCCTAATCAGTCAGGCTTCAGGACTGGTCACTCCACAGAGACAGCCCTCATTGCGGTCACAGAGGCACTTCACTTAGCAAAAGCGAAAGGCCTCTCCTCTGTCCTGATTCTCCTAGATCTATCTGCAGCCTTCGACACAGTCAACCACCAGATCCTCCTCGCGGCCCTCGCAGGAATGGGAGTGGCTGGCTCTGCGCTGACATGGTTGTCATCATACCTCAATGACCGCTCCTACCAAGTGTCATGGAGAGGGACCCTGTCGGCCACCCGCCCCCTGCGGACGGGTGTCCCCCAGGGCTCGGTTTTAGGACCCCTTCTCTTCTCCCTCTACACTAAATCACTGGGTAACATTATCACGTCTCATGGCTTCTCCTACCACTGTTATGCCGACGATACTCAACTCTTCCTCTCCTTCCCTCCCTCAGATATCCACGTCTCTGAGCGGATCTCGGCCTGTCTGTCCGACATCTCCGCCTGGATGACGACCAACCACCTCAAACTGAACCTAAGCAAAACAGAATTGCTCCACCTGCCGGCCAAATCCTCCCCCCTGACCGACCTTTCCATCACAGTCGAGAATGCAGCTGTGACCGCGTCCCCGACCGCCAAGAACCTTGGTGTTGTCCTCGACGACCAGTTGAACTTCTCTGCTCACATCACAGCGACAACCAGAACCTGCCGATTCCTCCTGAGCAACGTCAGAAGGATACGCCCCTTCCTGACAAAAGAAGCCACCCAACTCCTCGTCCAATCAACAGTCATCTCCCGCCTCGACTACTGCAACGCACTGCTCGCTGGCCTCCCGGCCACTGCCACTAAGCCTCTTCAACTCATTCAGAACGCAGCGGCCCGCCTGATCTCAAACCTACCGAAGTCGGCCCATGTCACCCCACTTCTTAGGGACCTGCACTGGCTCCCCATTGCTGCACGAATCCGCTTCAAGGCCCTTGACCTAGCATACCGTGCGGCAAAGGGAACTGCTCCCGCCTACCTCCGGTCAATGGTCTCTAACTACACACCCTCAAGACCCCTACGCTCTGCATCTTCTGGCCGCCTCAGACCTACTCCTATCCAAGCTCCGGGAGGGTCATCAAAGAGAAGTCGCCTATTTTCAGTCCTTGCCCCACAATGGTGGAATGAACTACCCACCCCAGTTAGGACAGCCGAAACACGTCCAATCTTTCGCCGTCGACTAAAGACTCACTTCTTCAACCATTATCTGAATAAAAAAAAAAAAAAAAAAAAAAAAAATCTAACCCTAACTAACCATACTGTCATGCACTTGTCCTAATAAACTAACCTACACTGTAGCACTCAACACTTTGATGAACATTGTTACTCAGCTGATAGAGTTGTGCTCTTCCTGATGGCTTGTCGTACAGAACTTGTAAGTCGCTTTGGATAAAAGCGTCAGCTAAATGACTAAATGTAATGTAAATGTAGGGCCGATATAATTTTTTTTTTCTTTTTTTTTTATATGTTTTTTTTTCTTTTTACATGTTTTGGCCTTAAATAGTTTCAAAATATCAGTCATTTCTGAAAATAAGTTACAAAAGTAAAAAGATTATGCGTTTAGGAAAATAGCTCTTTATTTGATTATCATAAAGTGTTTTCTATACAGAGATATCGACATCGGTAAATATCGGTATCGGCCAGAACAGCAATATTAATATCGGTTATCGGTATCGGCCACAATTTTCACATCGGTGCATCACTATTTATTAGGACAAGTGCATGACAGTAAGGTTAGTTAGGGTTATATATATATATATATATATATATATATATATATATATTTTTTTTTATCATTTCAGATAATGGTTGAAGAAGTGCGTCTTTAGTCGACGTGTTTCGGCTGTCCTAACTGGGGTGGGTAGTTCATTCCACCATTGTGGAGCAAGGACTGAGAATAGGCGGCTTCTCTTTGATGACCCTCTTTACTCACTCAAAAGGCATAAGACATGCTTTGGTCTTTAACCCTTTCACTACCACACTGCAGAAGGTTAACCTTTTCACTACCACACTACAGAAGGTTAACCCTTTACTATCACACTAACCTTCTGTAGTGTGGTAGTGAAAGGGTTGACCCTTTGTCGCGTGGTAGTGAAAGGTTAACCGTCTGTAGTGTGATAGTAAAGGATTAATCTTCTGTACTGTGGCAATGAAAGGGTTAACCCTTTGTCATGTGGCAGTGAAAGGGTTAACTGTAGAATCTGGAACGTCATCAAGATACAAGATACAAGAGTTTTATTTGTCACGGCATACAGGTATACAGTGAAATGCGGGGGGTCTCGCCCGCAACGATGTGCATAATACAAGTAATAATATAAGAGTCCATCAAACAGCGACCTCTAGGATGACAACGCGGTACTGCACTTTGTTTACAGTTTTAGTTTTGGTCGTGGTGGGGTTGGATGTAGAGGAGGGGATAGTTGCTGCTGGCCACACCTCAGATTCTACCAAGAGACAGAGACACAGAGTCTGGAGACATTCACAGTATAATAAGTTACTAAACTCCAACCCGCCAAAGACCAAAACCAAAGGTAAACACAGCTCGCTCTTCTGCGTGACGTGTGCCGTTTAATAACGGTGTTACGGGTGATAGAGGCACTAGGTGTTACGGGTGATAGAGGCACTAGATTTAAACACAATTGTAAAGATTTGACTTTTAAATTGTGAAACGACTTTGATTGGGCAGCAAAATCCTATGACAATTAGTGCATTTTGAATTTCTTTAGTTAAGGAATCAAATAGCCTACAGTTTTACTCATAGTATTCAGATTAAAATGCTTTATTGGCTATTTTTATTGTAACATATAATTTAACTGATAACCGATAGGGCATACAGACCCTCATCTGCACCTTTGTCATCTTTTTATATTCAGACTAGTTAATTATATTGTTTAACTTTACACTAGTGTTTATCTTCCTCATATTTTTATATTCACATTAAATTTGATTGCCTATATCTATATCTTTCTACTATTGCCCTGCCCATACCTGTACCTCCCCTCCCCCCTCCCCCATGCTGCTATGACGCCCACATTTCCCCAAGGGGATCAATAAAGGAATATCTTATCTTATTTTATCTTATCTTATCTTTTGTAACATAACGTCTCTAACCTCAGATCTTTACATTCATATATTTTCCTAACTGCATCACTTTTTTAACAACGCCACAACGTGCAAAACGTTTATCAATGTTAAGAAAAGCCATTTACATTCCTCACTTTCATAAATCAGTCATCAATGCCACTCCTACCTTTGCATAAAAATTATGTAATTATCTTTTACGTACAATTATGATTCCTGTGTTGTGTGCTGGCTCGGTAACTGTAGGGCAAGGCAACAGTATCTCAGGAGACATGTCGACCAACTAGTTCTGCCACTTCGGGGACAATAAGCACATTGTCGCTAACGTTCCCACGACTGCAGACGGACGGATGGTTTTCTAAAAGAATCTGCAGTATGGCTTTACAGGAGACTGATGGTGAGAGAGTTCTATTGATCTAGTTCCCAGTGTAGGTCAGAGATATGTACAGATACCAGCATCTCCTGCGTTAGTGGCGAGCGCCTTGCCCACTGCGCCACTCAGCCGCCCCATTTTAATATGTTTTTCATAAAGACACCAACGTTATCATTTTAACACTTTGGCTGCCATGGGTTAAATTCATTATCAACCGTAGGTTGCCGGCTCTATTTGTCTATAGAGAAAGTCCCCTTCTTTGCAGGGCTATAACTTTTTAAATTCTATTGCTACATTGCCATTATTAGGGCCCGTTCAAAGTCCTATATGTATTGTTCATTGTGTAGCAACGTTAAACTTTTTCATTCACATATTCATAGTAAAGTATGGTCTAATGTATAAGTATGTTTTCATCTCTTTCTGCAGCTTTCTCCAGAATGTGATATATAGCCCCAAATGCATTATATTGATGATGAAATACAGTTTGATGGCAATCAGCGCGATATAAAAAATTCCAACTAGACGTACTTCTAGAAGTTACTACACGTCATCTGATGTTGACCGGATGGGCGAGGGGGCGTTTATAATTCCGTGGGCAGCGTTATACCAATCATCTAATGTGGGTCAAATGTTGATAATAGCAGCTAGTATCGAAGACGGTAATTTTACACGCTAAAACTCACCCCAGTCTCCGCGCGCCGTTGGGCGATCATCGTAGAGTAGACATTTTATCATTATGGGATGGCGATTTACCCGGTCCATCTCCAGCTTGTATAATGGTATATACGTCCAAATCATGTTGTTTATCGAGTTATTGGCAATCGATCGCTATGTAGTGTGTCGAGATCGAGTCCCGGAACCTATAGGAGTGCCCGGAAGTAATACAGCCGACCAGCACAATCTCCATAGCACTTCCTGTTAAGCGATTGCGCCGATCGGCCACCAGATGGCGCTCCTGAACCGCCAGAGAGCTCAGTGGGTCCTCCTGGTGGATCTCAGGCCAGCGGAGGGGAAATATGAATCCGATCCCAGATTTTTGAAATATTGATATTAAAGACGCTGTAAAGCGTCTTCGGCAACTTGAGCATGGCCGGGAATGACGTGTTTAGGCGTTTTCCGGCAGCCAAAGTGTTAATATGTTTTTCATAATGACACCAACGTTATCATTTTAATATGTTTTTCATAACGACACCAAGGTTATCATTTTAATATGTTTTTCATAACGACACAAAGGTGATCATTGTAATATGTTTTTCATAACGACACAAAGGTTATCATTTTAATATGTTTTTCATGAAGACACAAAGGTTATTATTCCCTCTAATATCCTGAATCATATCGCAATATCAGTCAAAATAATCTCCATTCGATATTTCTTTCAGTCCTAGAGTAGATCTACACATCACGTGTCTGCAGTGACTTTGTCATCAGGAATATAAACAAATGCACTGTATGTTCATTTAATTTAATTTAATCTCACAGTTAATCGGGTCAGGAAGTCAGGAAGAAAACAAGCATGTAATTGATGATTGGCTGCGACCCTCCGTTAGCGCTGCTTGATTATGGACAGAAATCATAATCACAATAGTTTTGGTCAATATTGAGATCACGATTATATGATTAACTCTTTGGAAACATCATGCATTTATTGCACTTAAAATTTTTAAATTAAAACAAGTATTTTTTAACAGTGAATTTCCTTTAACTTTAATAATATAATATTATAATAACTGAAAAACAAAAACATGACCTCGTTTAAAAACATGACTTGACTTAAAAACAAGTTAAAGGAAAACTCCAACATTTTGGGAAATTAGCTTATTTAACATCTTCCCTGGAGTTAGACAAGAAGATACATACCTTTTTTAGCATAGCTTAGCTTCATCACTGGAAGTGAGGCAGGTTTGTTGATATTCTCATTCCTTCAAAGGATCCGAACCGATTGAAGTTTATGGATACCATGACTTAAAATCCTCTTACCTTGACGATTAAAAGCCTCCCCAATTTAGAAAACAGTAATCCAATGGCTGGTATTGATAATATACTACTAACTACTGGACGCTCTGAGCTAACCGGAGCTAACACAGAACAGGATGGTAAAGCAAATATAATGACTTCCTTTCTGGGGTTTTCAAAATAAAAGTGCGACGTTTATAGCAGCGGAAAACATTTATTTTGTACATTATCTAACGTTAACACGAACCTAAACTAACGTTACAACTAACCTAAAGTTAGCGTTCCACACTGGGAGACCGAGCTTTCGCTGCAGCTGCCCCCAGACTGTGGAACTCCCTCTCCCCCCTCATCCGAGGCTCTGACACCATCAACCTCTTCAAAACCAAGCTAAAAACCCACCTGTTCACACTTGCCTTCACGCAACACGGCCCCCGCTCCCAAGTAGCCCACCCCTGACTCTTTTTTAAGCCACAGATTCCGTTGTTTTGTTTTGTTGTTTGTTTGTTTGTTAATTTCAACCACTTCATCCAATTGGACAGAACTTGCCTCCTTTTTTATTTTTTTATCTCTTTTATCTTATTTGTTTTTTCTTGTTGTTACTATACACAGATCTTTTATGTATTTTATTATATTTTTTCAATTTTATTTCTTATTTTTTCCATCCTTTCCTTGTACAGTGTCCTTGAGTCTGAGAAAGGCGCTTCTCTCTTAAAATCCAATCTATTATTATTATTATTATTATTATTATTATTATTAAGGTAAGATATATTTCAGTTTGTCTATAAAAGACGCTTTACTTGTTAATCTCTCTCTCTCGTGTTCTCAATAGTGACTCAGTATTAGCAGAGTTTATAGGAAAAGGGAAGTTTTGTCTGGGCTCTGCTGAGAAGTCATGGGTCAAATAGAAAGTGTGGGGGTGACTAGAGAAGATGGGGAAGTTGGTGACTGCTCCCATTTTCAGAATTTGAGGGTTCATTGGAATCTGATGATTCAGAATTCAGACTGACATCACATCTATATTCTGTATATGCT
>NC_140178.1:1804444-1834444 GCF_963971535.1 Notolepis coatsorum
ATACGCACAGCTGGAAGCAGCATGGCCTCTCTCTCTCTCTCCTCTCTCCTCTCTCATCTCTCTCTCTCTCCCTCTCTCTCTCTCACTCTCGTCTCTCTCTCCCCCTCTCTCTGAGGTCACACACACTCAGACTGACTAACTCATAAACGCAGGGATCTTAATCAGTTCTGTTTGGATAAAGTGAGGGTTGGGGCTGTGGGGGGGGGGGGGGGGTGTAGGGGGGGGGGTGTAGGGGGGGGGGGGTGTAGGGGGGGGGGGTGTAGGCAGGGTGTGTAGGGGGGGGGGGGTAGGGTGTGTAGGGGGGGGGGGGTGTAGGCAGGGTGTGTAGGGGGGGGGGGGGGGTAGGCAGGGTGTGTAGGGGGGGGGGGGGTAGGGGGGGGGGGGCAAATGAGGTTCCTAAACAGAAATTATTTATTATTTTTGACTGGAATCTTTTCTTTTTAAAATCTATAATCCGGTTATTGTTATCTCTGTGTCGACACAGTGCAGCTCGTCACATATGGAGCTCATCATACTGTACCTTTCCAGAAGCTATAAATAATAAAAAGCCTTTGAACTCGACTCAAACATTAACCCTGCGAGGCCTAGAACACCATGACTGATGTGGTGGTTTTGGAAATGTTACCAGTTTGGACAGAAGCTATGTGGAGAGTGAGGGAGGGAGGGAGGGAGGGAGGGAGGGAGGGAGGGAGGGAGGGAAGGAGGGAGGGAGGGAGGGAGGGAGGGAGGGAAGGAGGGAGGGAAGGAGGGAGGGAGGGAGGGAGGGAAGGAGGGAGGGAGGGGAGGGAGGGAGGGAAGGAGGG
Organism: Notolepis coatsorum; assembly: GCF_963971535.1. Classification (NCBI taxonomy): domain Eukaryota; kingdom Metazoa; phylum Chordata; class Actinopteri; order Aulopiformes; family Paralepididae; genus Notolepis; species Notolepis coatsorum. The sequence continues at coordinate 1,805,248 of NC_140178.1, forward strand.
AGGGGAGGGAGGGAGGGAGGAGGGAGGGAAGGAGGGAAGGAGGGGGAGGGAGGGAGGGAGGGAGGGAGGGAGGGAGGGAGGGAGGAGGGAGGGAGGGAGGAAGGGAGGGAGGGAGGGAGGGAGAGAGAGAGAGAGAGAGAGAGAGGGAGGGAGAGAGGGAGGGAAGGAGGGAGGGAGGGAGGGAGGGAGGGAGGGAGGGAGGGAGGGAGGGAGGAGGAGGGGAGGGAGGGAGTGGGTCTCGTTCAGCTGAACTCACTGGAGGAGGGAGTGGGTCTCGTTCAGCTGAGCTCACAGGAACAGAGCTCTTCTTAACGTACCTGAGCTGCTCTTAACGTCCCTGAGCTGCTCCGTGATCCTCCCGTCTTACTGCAGATCCAGAGGCTTTGCGAGGCTCCTCTGAGGAGAGGCTGGCCACACGGCAACACACGGGCACGGGCGCCAGGCGGGCAGGCAGGTGATCAGCGCTTCACTCTAGCTCCCACATTAACGGGCGTCGCTGTTGTTCACACCGGCCGCCAGCGGCTCTCGTGGGCCGGACGCGAATTTAATCGCTTCGGTTAGATTCACACGCATTTTCACAGAAATATCACACTCAATATCTGCATTATTACCACACATGTAGATGTTGTTCAACCAGCTAATGGGTCTGTATCTTTCCCGATACAAATAAACCATATTACTGTACTTTTTCAGGAGTACAGTCACACTGATCATCATTCTTTTTTTTCTTTTTTTTTATTGATCTTGTTCCCCCTCCTTTTTTCCTCCGATTTTCTCCCATCCCAATGTTAGTCGTTATGCCAATTCCCAATCCCCTTCCTGGTCGCTGCGCACATTACCCCCCACAGTCGGTCTGGGAGAGTGGAGGCTATCACGTGCTTCCTCCGACACACGTCCAGCCAATCAACCGCTTCTTTTCACCTGGCAGCGCGGACTCTCACTGAGAGGGCGTAGCGTGTGGAAGGATCACACTATCCCACTCAGGTCCTATCTATGTATGTTAGCAAAGACATCGTTGGTGAGGCCAAACCACTCTGGTTTCACTCTGGCATGTTTGTACATTGCTGCACTAGATGGTGATATGTTCCGTACCACATCAGACACAATGTCCACAATACGCTCATGACGAGCGATGTACAGGTGTTTGTATGCATTACATCCGTTTGTTATGTGTGCAATGGATTCTAGGTGTTGTTGTGAATCCTGATGGTTTTTAAACAGAATGGACTGTGAGTTTGAGGATACCACACACACACACACACACACACACACACACAACACACACACAACACACACACACACACACACACACACACACACACACACACACACACACCATGCACAGGTGGAAATCAATACAGTAACAGTAAACACTAGGCCTCATCTGTGGACATTCTCCCCGTCCCCTGAAACTGCTGCAAAGGTCAAAGGTCACGTGACGTCCACATCCTCCGGTCTGAGAGCTTTGAGGAAGTGATCCCTTCAAGCTGGTTCTGTGTCCAACACGCGTATGCTCTCTCTCTCTCTCTCTCTCTCTCTCTCTCTCTCTCTCTCTCTCTCTCTCTCTCTCTCTCTCTCTCTCTCTCTCTCTCTCTCTCTCTCTCTCTCTCTCTCTCTCTCTCCCTCTCTCCCTCTCTCCCCTCTCTCTCTCTCTCTCTCTCGGGTCCGACCGTAAGGGTTTGTGTCCAGAAAAGGATTACAGAGGCTTTGAATGAAATTACACTCGTAAGATGATTCCCTGTAGAAAAGGACGAACCACCACGTTGTTCCACCAGTGTTTGCTACGCCATGTGAAGGGAGGTGTGAATATGAAACGGCTGGATTAAAATAAGCTATTCATGGTTTATGACTGTGGTTAAATGAACCTTCCAGTAGCCTGGAAGTGATTTAAGAAGGTGATTTTATTCTGTGCCATTGTGTTTGCTTGGTATGGGTGTCCGACCGTACGCATGTGAGGAAGCGTGTGTAGCGTGTGTATGTGTCCGTACGCATGTGAGGAAGCGTGTGTAGCGTGTAGCGTGTGTATGTGTCCGTACGCATGTGAGGAAGCGTGTGTGGTTTGCGTGGCCGTGTGCAGCGGACGTGGACAAGTGTCCCGGCGCATTTCCTGCCTCTTCTGCCGGCGCTTCCTTCCTCCCCCCTCTCTAAATAACCTGACCTCTCCTGGTGGTCTCTCTCTCTCCTGGTGGTCTTTCTCCTGGTGGTCGATGCCGGTGGGGTTCATGGTTAGACAGGAAGGAGAGAAGAGAGACAGGAAGGAGAGGAGAGAGACAGGAAGGAGAGGAGAGAGACAGGAAGGAGAGGAGAGAGACAGGAACGAGAGGAGAGAGACAGGACGATAGTTGTCTGATGACCGTGGGGGTCAAGTTGGTTTTCCCCGACTAGATACTCTGCCTAGGATACAGATGACCACTCCAGGCGTGGGTTCTTGGCTCTTCTACAACAAGGTGGTCTCGTGCCTCCACACGAAGTAATTAGCCCAACGGAGGATTTGCTAAGTAAGGCTGACATTTTTAATGGATGGAAGAAGACAAGACTATCAGCGTGTGTCTTGTCTTTTTGTGAGTGTGATGAGTTGACGCACAATGACCCCCGTTCAGCTCCGTGCGCGTCGGGATGCACAATGACCCTCGTTCAGCTCCGTGCGTGTCGGGATGCACAATGACCCTCGTTCAGCTCCGTGCGTGTCGGGATGCACAATGACCCTCGTTCAGCTCCGTGCGTGTCGGGATGCACAATGACTCTCGTTCAGCTCCGTGCGTGTCGTCGGGATGCACAATGCAGCCTTTTGTGGGCTTGATTGAGGCTGATATCACGCTGGAAACTATTTAGAACGGAGATCACATGTTGTTTGCATTCACTGCCGCTGCCGCAGAGTTCCTCTATTACTCACTTAAAGGAACACGCCAACATTATGGGAAATGCGCTTAAATCGTCTTCTCCAGAGTCAGACGAGGAGATAGATACCAGCGTCCACTCTGTGCGTTCAGTAGAAGGCTATCCAGCTACAAGCTAGCTTAGCACAAAGGACTGGCGGCGGATACGGATCAGCTAGCCTAGCTTGCTAGAGAGGTGTTTTTGGCCAACGGGCTAGTAAGGAAATTGGTATCTACTCTGGAGAACCATAATGTTGGCATTATTCCTTTAACCGGAGAGCGTCTGACTCCCTCTGGACAACGAGCTGCTTGTTCTGGAGTCCAGGGACGTATGGGGGACAGGCAGCGCGGGCACAGCGCGGGCACAGCGCGGGCACAGCGCGGGCACAGCGCCCGGGACGGACGCAGAGAGGGATGTTTGTTTTCCACTTTGTTGTCTAAATCAGCTTCTCTTCGCCGGACCATAAATCAAAGATAAGAAGCCGGTGAGGTCAAGAGGTCAAACGCAGACACTAAAAACCTTGTCACAGAGTCAAAGCGCTAAACGTTATTGATCTCCTGATGTCCGCCCCCCCCCCCCCCCCCCCAGGGGAGCGCTACTCACAGCTGTTTGACGTTTTACGTCCTTCATTCTCTTAGGCTTGTTGTTTGACGACTCGCGCTGATTTTGGAAATCCATCGTGGGAAACAAAAAAGTGCATTCACTTGGAGTTGGTAAGGCTTTCAGTTTTATCTGGCGTGTTGTTCACACAAGCACTGTGTTCAGCCGCTAATAGAAAGATATGTTCAGCTAATAGAAAGATATGTTCACACAAGCAATGTGTTCAGCCAATAGAAAGATATGTTCACACAAGCAATGTGTTCAGCTAATAGAAATATATGTTCACACTAGGGTTGGTACCGTTCACATTTGTACATTTTAAATTTTTTTGTATCCACTTTTTCTCCTATTTTTCTATTTTTTCTCCCATCCCAATTCCGCCGTGCCAATTCTCCCCTCCCCTGTCTTGAACGTTGCTCGCATGTGCCCCCCACTGGTCGGTTGTAGGGAGGATAGAAGCCTTGCATCACGTGTCCCCTCCGGTACACGAGGAGGCAGCCTGTCGCATCTTTTCACCTGCCAGTGCGGACTCTCATTGGCGAGGTGTAACGTGTGGGCGGCTCACACTGCCCCCGCCACTTCCTGTCTCTGCTGTGCAGGCGTCCCCCAACCGACCTGTAGGAGTCGCTGTCCACAACGTCCAATCCCCACCCATCGACTTCCACCCGCTATAACTCTGCCAATTGAGTTAGTATGACGGCCGGCCCAAGCCGGAGGCAACGCAGACAGACGGAGCTAATGATGCTAATGATGGAGCATCGCCGTCGGTTGTGTGATAGTAAAGGGCTAACCTTCTGTATTGTCACAGTGAAAGGGTTAACCGGCTGTCGTGTGGCAGTGAAAGGGTTAATATATATATATATATAATATTGCAGCGAGATTCGGCACCCATCCACCCTAGTACACACACAAGCAATGTGTTCAGCTAATAGAAAGATATGCCGATTCGCCGGTGGAATTGTGCCTCATTAGATAGTCGCTTGTTGGGGGGAAAGAAACATTTCAAAGCACGTCAGCCATCTGGAACATTGAGTCTGCTGCGGAGTTCATGTTGTTTCTAATCGCCGCTGTGCCACTCTGTCTGGGGCATAACTCGGTTAGCGCTAACTATCTCAATCATAAGTGGATCCTTGAGAGACGGAGAACCACACATAGCCTACGTCTGTATGAAGATTTCAGATGAATAACGTTTTCACAAAAACTTTATTGCCTAATGACGGTAGATAGAGGCTGAGTGTGATATATATTATATATATATATATATATATATATATTAGGGATGTCCGATATTATCGGCCGACCGATATTATCGGCCGATATCGGCAGTAAAATGTGATATCGGAAAATATCGGTATCGGTAAAAAACAATTTTTTTTTTTTTTTTTTTTTTTTTTTTTACATTTATTTAACCTTTATTTACCCAGGCAAGCAAGTAAGAACCAATTCTTATTTTATTTATTGTCAAAAGTATGCATGTTGGTTTAATTCAACAACAAGAGATATGTAATGTTAATTTTTACTTTTTTAATTATCATATTTTGCACAGATAATGCTTACATTTAGAAAGCCTTTTGAATGCATCCAGTGAAATTATTAATGACCTGAAATTATTCCGTTTTTTTGGGGGGAAACCCTGCATATATCGGTATCGGTTGATATCGGTATCGGTATCGGTATCGAAATTAAGAGTTGGACAATATCGGAATATCGGTATCGGTAAAAAAGCCAATATCAAGCATCCCTAATATATATATATATCACATTCACGATCCCAAGACTTCACTGCAAACACATGGACCTTCCCAAGGTTCCGTTTCAGAACAGCCCTTTAAATGGATCCTCTGGGTCTGAAGGGTTGGCTTGTAGACGTGCCAGTTCACTTTCAAAGGTAAATCACTAACTACAAACATTCTTCCATAATACGTCCAGCCGCCCCTTTGGCCGTGGTTGTTAACCTATGACCCCTGACCCCGTTCCCTGGTGTCCCGGTCGATGGAGGTGAAGTCCTTGGGATTGATTGAGTCCTCCTCCCGTCACCACGCATCATGTGACCTGTGCTTCCTCTGTGTCAACCAATCACCACGCATCCCTCTTGGCATGTGACCTGTGCTTCCTCTGTCAACCAATCACCACGCATCCCTCTTGGCATGTGACCTGTGCTTCCTCTGTCAACCAATCACCACGCATCCCTCTTGGCATGTGACCTGTGCTTCCTCTGTCAACCAATCACCACGCATCCCTCTTGGCATGTGACCTGTGCTTCCTCTGTCGACCACGCCCACTTGTTCTTTCTCACGCGCAGACATGAATGAATGATGACTGGATGAATGAATGAATGAAAGAATGATTGAATGAATGAGTGAAAACTTTATTTAACAGATTGCAGAATGGGTACAATACAGTACAGCTCAATACACACAATTGTTAAGGGGATGCAGACCAGAGAAAGACTTTCGTCTTGTTTACATCAGGGTCCCCCATTTTTAATTCATAGTGACATTTATGACATACACAACATACATGACATCATGACATTCATGGCATAGGGACATACATGACATACAGGTATATAGTACTGTTACATCTGTGACATATACGATATGCAAATATACAGTACTGTTACCCAGAGATCCTGACAGAGAGTATATACATATAATTAAATAGTTAATTATATTGTAAACACACAATTTTTTTTTAACTTTTCTACTGTACTATAATTTCTATTGCCTATTTTATGTCTTTCTACTATTTCCCTCCCCGTACCTGTACCTCCCCCCTCCCCCATGCTGCTATAATAATAATAATAATAATAATAATAATAATAATAATAATAATAATAGATTTATTTTATATAGCGCCTTACATAAAGTATCTCAAAGCGCTTTAGATACATTACATGGTTGAACAGGTGGGTTTTGAGGTGGGACTTAAATGTTTCTACGGATGGGGCTTCTTTGATGTGTAATGGGAGTTGATTCCAGAGTCGGGGAGCAGCGGAGGAGAACGATTTGTTTTCTGTGGACTTAAGGCGGTAGTGTGGTGTGGTGTGGTGTGGTGCGCTCTGAAGGGCTACAGTAAGTTGGATGATGCCTGAATAATTTCCCCAAATGGATCAATAAAGGAATATCTTATCTTATCTTTATCGCCCCCTCTGTTGCCCAGAGCTCCCCCCCCCCCCCCCACGGGGTATTACCTGACGTAGAGTGTTTGGACAGGAAGTGTAATCTAACGTTATATAGAGGACATAAAAACCAACAACATTACATTCTGGCAACATTTGTAACACAGTAACGCAGCGTTACTTGGATTAGTAACTGTAATATAATTACTATTTTGGAAATTGTAAAGCCTTACTTTACTCGTTACTGGGAAAGTAATGAAGTTAGCAATGCATTACCCCTTTGCCCGATGCAGACTCTATGCTCTATGCCGACTCTAGTCACCCAGAAAACTGCCTCTTTGAACTGCTGCGGTCAGGCGAGCGCTACCGGAGTCTCATGGCCGGTACAGAGAGACTCAGAAGGAGCTTCTATCCCCAGGCGAGCGCTACCGGAGTCTCATGGCCGGTACAGAGAGACTCAGAAGGAGCTTCTATCACCAGGCCATCAGGATGCTCAACGACAATAACACTATGCAACAACCATCAACTGCACTCACTGCACACACATCCACACGCACACACTCACTTTAAACAAACACTCACCTTACCACTCACTTTAGACACTTTAACACTACATTATATTGATCTATTTAAAGAGATTTGCACTACATTCAGGCCCTGTTTAGACGGAAACGCTAGCAGGTGAATCCGCAAAAAGATTTTTTCGGATGTGCCTTTCGTTTATACGGGGTGAAACCGCAAAAAAGTGAGACTACCTTCCAGGGTGGAATTCCTAGAAACGATAAACCTTTGCGCTATCATCTAAACTGTCAAACCGCATAAAACGATGACGAAAGGGTTGTCAAGGCTCTCGTCGCGCGTACTGCTTACATCACAGGCATGCGCCAGTAGCCTAGAAGCGTAAACAAAGCATGTCTGATTCTATCCATGGCGATCACCTGAAGGCTACATTGGCAGTACTTTTAAATACACAAGAATCTGTCCCGCGGCTATCACAACTATTAGTATGACTGGAGCCACTGTCTGTGAGTGACTCTGCTTTGGTCCAATCACATTCCCCACCCACAGTCTGCGAATCAGAGGCAGAGTAGGGCGGGTCTTCACAGCACGTCATGTGACATATGCGCCAATCGTGTGACAGCGGGGCTCTGTCGTCTTGAGTCTTTACAGCCTCGTCTGCATGCAGAATTCCATCTCAAAACACTAGTCTAAACGCAAAATAAAAAGTGAGACCGCAAGACGACTTTTGCGGTTTCTGTTCAGACTCTCTCCGTCTAAACGTAGCCTCATACCTTATTTGCATTTGCACCTTACCTTAAAAGTGTTGTACCTCATTAAGTCTGCATTTGTACCTCATTGTCTTCCACTGTACTTAGATTGTACTTATAGGTTGTACTTTGAGGCTGGTCTCCAGCAGAGGGGCTTTCAGCTGCTTCCTCCAGATTAGAAAGACAAACGCCGGCGCTGGACTCAGATACAGGTTTACTGAGTGAGGCTTGTTGTTCCATCAGAGCCCAGATAGGCCCGTGTGTGTGTGTGTGTGTGTGTGTGTGTGTGTGTGTGTGTGTGTGTGTGTGTGTGTGTGTGTGTGTGTGTGTGTGTGTGTGTGTGTGTGTGTGTGTGTGTGTGTGTGTGTGTGTGCCGTCTATTTCTAGTGGAGCAGGCGGAGAGAGGCCGCTGTACAGCACCCAGAAGAGAGTGTGTAGTGTGGAGTGTGTAGTGTGTGGTGTGGAGTGTGTAGTGTGTAGTGGGTAGTGTGTAGTGTGTAGCGTGTAGTGTGTCGTGGGTAGTGTGTAGTGTGTAGCGTGCCGTGTGTAGCGTGTAGTGTGTCGTGGGTAGTGTGTAGCGTGCCGTGTGTCGTGGGTAGTGTGTAGCGTGTCGTGTGTCGTGGGTAGTGTGTAGCGTGTAGTGTGTCGTGGGTAGTGTGTAGTGTGTAGCGTGTAGTGTGTCGTGGGTAGTGTGTAGTGTGTAGCGTGTAGTGTGTCGTGGGTAGTGGGTAGTGTGTAGCGTGTAGTGTGTCGTGGGTAGTGTGTAGTGTGTAGCGTGTAGTGTGTCGTGGGTAGTGTGTAGTGTGTAGCGTGTAGTGTGTCGTGGGTAGTGGGTAGTGTGTAGCGTGTAGTGTGTCGTGGGTAGTGTGTAGTGTGTAGTGTGTAGTGTGTCGTGGGTAGTGGGTAGTGTGTAGCGTGTAGTGTGTCGTGGGTAGTGTGTAGTGTGTAGTGTGTAGTGTGTCGTGGGTAGTGTGTAGTGTGTAGCGTGTAGTGTGTCGTGGGTAGTGTGTAGTGTGTGGTGTGTAGCGCGTAGCGTGTCGTGTGTCGTGGGTAGCGTGGCCAGTGGAAGGGCCCGTGCAGAGCTGCCTTTATGAGCAAAACACACAGTAAATAATTCACCTGATCTAGAACTATAATCTAAATAATTAAATGAGGATTTATCCAAACTTACGCTGGCAGAGGAGCAGCGGAGGCTGGGTGGGTAACACGACTCTGTCAGGGAGACAGATCAGGTCAGAGTGGTTGGTATCTGTACGCCACATGTACGCCTCACCATTCCTTAAAGGGGCACTTCAACAAAAACAATGCTTTTTTATTGTGCACGTAATCTCACACACGTCCAAAAACTCTAAACAGTTTTGCGCACGTTCATTTAGTTTATTGAGAGGGAATGAGTTTGAGTATGGCCACCAGTGATTGATTGATTGATTGATTGATTGATTGATTGATTGAGTTGTGCCCTTCCTGCTGTCTTGTTGTACAAAACCTGTAAGTCGCTCTGGATAAAAGCGTCAGCTAAATGACAAAATGTAAATGTAAATGTAATTTACTCGCAATAACCGTCAAACGAAATTAATGTTTCGAGATTATGTGCAAAATAAATCAGTGTTGTTTTTTGGTGCGGTGCCCTTTAAGATGGATGGAGGATGCTACAGTGATGTCACAGTGATGTCACAGGCTCTGCTCCTTCATGTGACCTGGCGTCTAGACGCTGCAGTAACTAAGTCAGAGAGACAAGGCTGCAGAGTGGAGACATGAGAGACGTGAGACACTGGAGCGTGGAGTGTTGCTTCTACCGTTCTACCGTCCTTAAAGGAATAAAGGGACCCGCCCAGGGGAGACAGTGTCTCAGGAGGTAGAGCTGGTCGTCTGGTAATCAGAAGGTTAGGGTTAGACAGTGTCTCAGGAGGTAGAGTCTGGTAATCAGAAGGTTAGGGTTAGACAGTGTCTCAGGAGGTAGAGTCTGGTAATCAGAAGGTTAGAGTTAGACAGTGTCTCAGGAGGTAGAGTCTGGTAATCAGAAGGTTAGAGTTAGACAGTGTCTCAGGAGGTAGAGTCTGGTAATCAGAAGGTTAGAGTTAGACAGTGTCTCAGGAGGTAGAGAGGTCGTCTGGTAATCAGAAGGTTAGAGTTAGACAGTGTCTCAGGAGGTAGAGTCTGGTAATCAGAAGGTTAGGGTTAGACAGTGTCTCAGGAGGTAGAGTCTGGTAATCAGAAGGTTAGAGTTAGACAGTGTCTCAGGAGGTAGAGTCTGGTAATCAGAAGGTTAGGGTTAGACAGTGTCTCAGGAGGTAGAGTCTGGTAATCAGAAGGTTAGAGTTAGACAGTGTCTCAGGAGGTAGAGAGGTCGTCTGGTAATCAGAAGGTTAGGGTTAGACAGTGTCTCAGGAGGTAGAGTCTGGTAATCAGAAGGTTAGGGTTAGACAGTGTCTCAGGAGGTAGAGTCTGGTAATCAGAAGGTTAGGGTTAGACAGTGTCTCAGGAGGTAGAGTCTGGTAATCAGAAGGTTAGGGTTAGACAGTGTCTCAGGAGGTAGAGTCTGGTAATCAGAAGGTTAGGGTTAGACAGTGTCTCAGGAGGTAGAGTCTGGTAATCAGAAGGTTAGGGTTAGACAGTGTCTCAGGAGGTAGAGTCTGGTAATCAGAAGGTTAGGGTTAGACAGTGTCTCAGGAGGTAGAGTCTGGTAATCAGAAGGTTAGAGTTAGACAGTGTCTCAGGAGGTAGAGTCTGGTAATCAGAAGGTTAGGGTTAGACAGTGTCTCAGGAGGTAGAGTCTGGTAATCAGAAGGTTAGGGTTAGACAGTGTCTCAGGAGGTAGAGAGGTCGTCTGGTAATCAGAAGGTTAGGGTTAGACAGTGTCTCAGGAGGTAGAGTCTGGTAATCAGAAGGTTAGAGTTAGACAGTGTCTCAGGAGGTAGAGTCTGGTAATCAGAAGGTTAGAGTTAGACAGTGTCTCAGGAGGTAGAGTCTGGTAATCAGAAGGTTAGGGTTAGACAGTGTCTCAGGAGGTAGAGTCTGGTAATCAGAAGGTTAGTGTTAGACAGTGTCTCAGGAGGTAGAGTCTGGTAATCAGAAGGTTAGTGTTAGACAGTGTATCAGGAGGTAGAGTCTGGTAATCAGAAGGTTAGTGTTAGACAGTGTCTCAGGAGGTAGAGTCTGGTAATCAGAAGGTTAGAGTTAGACAGTGTCTCAGGAGGTAGAGTCTGGTAATCAGAAGGTTAGTGTTAGACAGTGTATCAGGAGGTAGAGTCTGGTAATCAGAAGGTTAGTGTTAGACAGTGTCTCAGGAGGTAGAGTCTGGTAATCAGAAGGTTAGTGTTAGACAGTGTCTCAGGAGGTAGAGTCTGGTAATCAGAAGGTTAGAGTTAGACAGTGTCTCAGGAGGTAGAGTCTGGTAATCAGAAGGTTAGAGTTAGACAGTGTCTCAGGAGGTAGAGTCTGGTAATCAGAAGGTTAGAGTTAGACAGTGTCTCAGGAGGTAGAGTCTGGTAATCAGAAGGTTAGAGTTAGACAGTGTCTCAGGAGGTAGAGCAGGTCGTCTGGTAATCAGAAGGTTAGGGTTAGACAGTGTCTCAGGAGGTAGAGTCTGGTAATCAGAAGGTTAGGGTTAGACAGTGTCTCAGGAGGTAGAGTCTGGTAATCAGAAGGTTAGTGTTAGACAGTGTCTCAGGAGGTAGACTCTGGTAATCAGAAGGTTAGGGTTAGACAGTGTCTCAGGAGGTAGAGTCTGGTAATCAGAAGGTTAGAGTTAGACAGTGTCTCAGGAGGTAGAGTCTGGTAATCAGAAGGTTAGAGTTAGACAGTGTCTCAGGAGGTAGAGTCTGGTAATCAGAAGGTTAGTGTTAGACAGTGTCTCAGGAGGTAGAGTCTGGTAATCAGAAGGTTAGGGTTAGACAGTGTCTCAGGAGGTAGAGTCTGGTAATCAGAAGGTTAGGGTTAGACAGTGTCTCAGGAGGTAGAGTCTGGTAATCAGAAGGTTAGGGTTAGACAGTGTCTCAGGAGGTAGAGTCTGGTAATCAGAAGGTTAGAGTTAGACAGTGTCTCAGGAGGTAGAGTCTGGTAATCAGAAGGTTAGGGTTAGACAGTGTCTCAGGAGGTAGAGTCTGGTAATCAGAAGGTTAGGGTTAGACAGTGTCTCAGGAGGTAGAGTCTGGTAATCAGAAGGTTAGAGTTAGACAGTGTCTCAGGAGGTAGAGTCTGGTAATCAGAAGGTTAGGGTTAGACAGTGTCTCAGGAGGTAGAGTCTGGTAATCAGAAGGTTAGGGTTAGACAGTGTCTCAGGAGGTAGAGTCTGGTAATCAGAAGGTTAGGGTTAGACAGTGTCTCAGGAGGTAGAGTCTGGTAATCAGAAGGTTAGAGTTAGACAGTGTCTCAGGAGGTAGAGTCTGGTAATCAGAAGGTTAGAGTTAGACAGTGTCTCAGGAGGTAGAGTCTGGTAATCAGAAGGTTAGAGTTAGACAGTGTCTCAGGAGGTAGAGCAGGTCGTCTGGTAATCAGAAGGTTAGGGTTAGACAGTGTCTCAGGAGGTAGAGTCTGGTAATCAGAAGGTTAGGGTTAGACAGTGTCTCAGGAGGTAGACTCTGGTAATCAGAAGGTTAGGGTTAGACAGTGTCTCAGGAGGTAGAGTCTGGTAATCAGAAGGTTAGAGTTAGACAGTGTCTCAGGAGGTAGAGTCTGGTAATCAGAAGGTTAGAGTTAGACAGTGTCTCAGGAGGTAGAGTCTGGTAATCAGAAGGTTAGTGTTAGACAGTGTCTCAGGAGGTAGAGTCTGGTAATCAGAAGGTTAGGGTTAGACAGTGTCTCAGGAGGTAGAGTCTGGTAATCAGAAGGTTAGGGTTAGACAGTGTCTCAGGAGGTAGAGTCTGGTAATCAGAAGGTTAGAGTTAGACAGTGTCTCAGGAGGTAGAGTCTGGTAATCAGAAGGTTAGGGTTAGACAGTGTCTCAGGAGGTAGAGTCTGGTAATCAGAAGGTTAGAGTTAGACAGTGTCTCAGGAGGTAGAGTCTGGTAATCAGAAGGTTAGGGTTAGACAGTGTCTCAGGAGGTAGAGTCTGGTAATCAGAAGGTTAGAGTTAGACAGTGTCTCAGGAGGTAGAGTCTGGTAATCAGAAGGTTAGTGTTAGACAGTGTCTCAGGAGGTAGAGTCTGGTAATCAGAAGGTTAGGGTTAGACAGTGTCTCAGGAGGTAGAGTCTGGTAATCAGAAGGTTAGGGTTAGACAGTGTCTCAGGAGGTAGAGTCTGGTAATCAGAAGGTTAGGGTTAGACAGTGTCTCAGGAGGTAGAGTCTGGTAATCAGAAGGTTAGAGTTAGACAGTGTCTCAGGAGGTAGAGTCTGGTAATCAGAAGGTTAGTGTTAGACAGTGTCTCAGGAGGTAGAGTCTGGTAATCAGAAGGTTAGGGTTAGACAGTGTCTCAGGAGGTAGAGTCTGGTAATCAGAAGGTTAGGGTTAGACAGTGTCTCAGGAGGTAGAGTCTGGTAATCAGAAGGTTAGGGTTAGACAGTGTCTCAGGAGGTAGAGTGGTCGTCTGGTAATCAGAAGGTTAGTGTTAGACAGTGTCTCAGGAGGTAGAGTCTGGTAATCAGAAGGTTAGGGTTAGACAGTGTCTCAGGAGGTAGAGTGGTCGTCTGGTAATCAGAAGGTTAGAGTTAGACAGTGTCTCAGGAGGTAGAGTCTGGTAATCAGAAGGTTAGGGTTAGACCGTGTCTCAGGAGGTAGAGTCTGGTAATCAGAAGGTTAGAGTTAGACAGTGTCTCAGGAGGTAGAGTCTGGTAATCAGAAGGTTAGGGTTAGACAGTGTCTCAGGAGGTAGAGTCTGGTAATCAGAAGGTTAGGGTTAGACAGTGTCTCAGGAGGTAGAGTCTGGTAATCAGAAGGTTAGGGTTAGACAGTGTCTCAGGAGGTAGAGTCTGGTAATCAGAAGGTTAGAGTTAGACAGTGTCTCAGGAGGTAGAGTCTGGTAATCAGAAGGTTAGGGTTAGACAGTGTCTCAGGAGGTAGAGTCTGGTAATCAGAAGGTTAGAGTTAGACAGTGTCTCAGGAGGTAGAGTCTGGTAATCAGAAGGTTAGAGTTAGACAGTGTCTCAGGAGGTAGAGTCTGGTAATCAGAAGGTTAGGGTTAGACAGTGTCTCAGGAGGTAGAGTCTGGTAATCAGAAGGTTAGAGTTAGACAGTGTCTCAGGAGGTAGAGTCTGGTAATCAGAAGGTTAGTGTTAGACAGTGTCTCAGGAGGTAGAGTCTGGTAATCAGAAGGTTAGGGTTAGACAGTGTCTCAGGAGGTAGAGTCTGGTAATCAGAAGGTTAGAGTTAGACAGTGTCTCAGGAGGTAGAGTCTGGTAATCAGAAGGTTAGAGTTAGACAGTGTCTCAGGAGGTAGAGTCTGGTAATCAGAAGGTTAGAGTTAGACAGTGTCTCAGGAGGTAGAGTCTGGTAATCAGAAGGTTTGTGTTAGACAGTGTCTCAGGAGGTAGAGTCTGGTAATCAGAAGGTTAGGGTTAGACAGTGTCTCAGGAGGTAGAGTCTGGTAATCAGAAGGTTAGTGTTAGACAGTGTCTCAGGAGGTAGAGTCTGGTAATCAGAAGGTTAGGGTTAGACAGTGTCTCAGGAGGTAGAGTCTGGTAATCAGAAGGTTAGAGTTAGACAGTGTCTCAGGAGGTAGAGTCTGGTAATCAGAAGGTTAGGGTTAGACAGTGTCTCAGGAGGTAGAGTCTGGTAATCAGAAGGTTAGAGTTAGACAGTGTCTCAGGAGGTAGAGTCTGGTAATCAGAAGGTTAGAGTTAGACAGTGTCTCAGGAGGTAGAGTCTGGTAATCAGAAGGTTAGGGTTAGACAGTGTCTCAGGAGGTAGAGTCTGGTAATCAGAAGGTTAGAGTTAGACAGTGTCTCAGGAGGTAGAGTCTGGTAATCAGAAGGTTAGTGTTAGACAGTGTCTCAGGAGGTAGAGTCTGGTAATCAGAAGGTTAGGGTTAGACAGTGTCTCAGGAGGTAGAGTCTGGTAATCAGAAGGTTAGAGTTAGACAGTGTCTCAGGAGGTAGAGTCTGGTAATCAGAAGGTTAGAGTTAGACAGTGTCTCAGGAGGTAGAGTCTGGTAATCAGAAGGTTAGAGTTAGACAGTGTCTCAGGAGGTAGAGTCTGGTAATCAGAAGGTTTGTGTTAGACAGTGTCTCAGGAGGTAGAGTCTGGTAATCAGAAGGTTAGGGTTAGACAGTGTCTCAGGAGGTAGAGTCTGGTAATCAGAAGGTTAGTGTTAGACAGTGTCTCAGGAGGTAGAGTCTGGTAATCAGAAGGTTAGGGTTAGACAGTGTCTCAGGAGGTAGAGTCTGGTAATCAGAAGGTTAGGGTTAGACAGTGTCTCAGGAGGTAGAGTCTGGTAATCAGAAGGTTAGTGTTAGACAGTGTCTCAGGAGGTAGAGTCTGGTAATCAGAAGGTTAGGGTTAGACAGTGTCTCAGGAGGTAGAGTCTGGTAATCAGAAGGTTAGGGTTAGACAGTGTCTCAGGAGGTAGAGTCTGGTAATCAGAAGGTTAGGGTTAGACAGTGTCTCAGGAGGTAGAGTCTGGTAATCAGAAGGTTAGGGTTAGACAGTGTCTCAGGAGGTAGAGTCTGGTAATCAGAAGGTTAGTGTTAGACAGTGTCTCAGGAGGTAGAGTCTGGTAATCAGAAGGTTAGGGTTAGACAGTGTCTCAGGAGGTAGAGTCTGGTAATCAGAAGGTTAGTGTTAGACAGTGTCTCAGGAGGTAGAGTCTGGTAATCAGAAGGTTAGAGTTAGACAGTGTCTCAGGAGGTAGAGTCTGGTAATCAGAAGGTTAGAGTTAGACAGTGTCTCAGGAGGTAGAGTCTGGTAATCAGAAGGTTAGTGTTAGACAGTGTCTCAGGAGGTAGAGTCTGGTAATCAGAAGGTTAGAGTTAGACAGTGTCTCAGGAGGTAGAGTCTGGTAATCAGAAGGTTAGGGTTAGACAGTGTCTCAGGAGGTAGAGTCTGGTAATCAGAAGGTTAGAGTTAGACAGTGTCTCAGGAGGTAGAGTCTGGTAATCAGAAGGTTAGGGTTAGACAGTGACTCAGGAGGTAGAGTCTGGTAATCAGAAGGTTAGAGTTAGACAGTGTCTCAGGAGGTAGAGTCTGGTAATCAGAAGGTTAGTGTTAGACAGTGTCTCAGGAGGTAGAGTCTGGTAATCAGAAGGTTAGAGTTAGACAGTGTCTCAGGAGGTAGAGTCTGGTAATCAGAAGGTTAGAGTTAGACAGTGTCTCAGGAGGTAGAGTCTGGTAATCAGAAGGTTAGAGTTAGACAGTGTCTCAGGAGGTAGAGTCTGGTAATCAGAAGGTTAGGGTTAGACAGTGTCTCAGGAGGTAGAGCAGGTCGTCTGGTAATCAGAAGGTTAGGGTTAGACAGTGTCTCAGGAGGTAGAGTCTGGTAATCAGAAGGTTAGAGTTAGACAGTGTCTCAGGAGGTACAGCTGCTCGTCTGGTAATCAGAAGGTTAGGGTTAGACAGTGTCTCAGGAGGTACAGCTGCTCGTCTGGTAATCAGAAGGTTAGGGTTAGACAGTGTCTCAGGAGGTAGAGCAGGTCGTCTGGTAATCAGAAGGTTCCCTGTTCGATTCCCACTCCTCCCGGGCAGCGTGTCGAAGTGTCCTTGAGCAGGTGATGAGCAGGTCGGCACGGTTGCTTCCGCCGTCGGTGTGAATGAAAGTGGGGCAGAGGTTGCGAAGCGTTCTGTAAACGCGGTCAGTCCGCTCACCGTCCGCTTGTTGTTGTAACAACCAGCTCTCGGAGGACGTGGTCATGTTCTGCTTTTGACAGAATACAGCCGTCAGACGTCTCTGGTCTCCAGTGGGATGTTTTTCATATCGCGCTACAGTCTCCTCCTGCCGCTACAGGGCTGTCGGCCGCTGAGGTCTATAAATATGCAGCGCGGCCACGCGGCCCACTGACTGCTGCGGAGACCGTTATAGTCCACAGTATGCACTATTCATATCACATGCTGCACTATTCATATCTCTGGCATCGGATCCTGTCACGGAGTAAACATTGTTATGGCAGCAGCAGGAGGGGGGTGGAGCCTGTGCCTGCCTGTCACTCCAACCTGAGGGGGTGGAGCCTGTGCCTGTCACTCCAACCTGAGGGGGTGGAGCCTGTGCCTGTCACTCCAACCTGAAACCACAGAGTCTAAAAGCTGAAAGCCTGCCGCGCGCTGACGACGCCGGGCCGGAGGGGCGGGGGGGGGGGGGGGGGGGGGTCCGGGCCGGAGGCGACGTCAGCGTGGTACATGCCGTGTCCAACCTAACCCTCCCGCCCACCCACCCTGCCAGCCAATGTAGCCCCGCCCACCCACCCTGCCAGCCACTGTAGCCCCGCCCACCCACCCTGCCAGCCAGCCAATGCAGCCCCGCCCACCCACCCTGCCAGCCACTGCAGCCCCGCCCACCCACCCTGCCAGCCAATGCAGCCCCGCCCACCCACCCTGCCAGCCAATGCAGCCCCGCCCACCCACCCTGCCAGCAACTGTAGCCCCGCCCCCCACCACCTCATCCTGCCCTTGATCTCAGGGTTAGCTGGTGTGTGTGTGTGTGTGTCTGTGTGTGTGGTGTGTGTGTGTGTCTGTGTGTGTGGTGTGTGTGTGGTGTGTGTGTGTGTGGTGTGTGTGTGTCTGTGTGTGTGTGTTTTCCTCATGTCAGAAGCGCTGCTCTGAGATGACAGCCTGTCACATCATTACTATAGGGTTAGTTCAGATGCTCTGAGATGACAGCCTGTCACATCATTACTATAGGGTTAGTTCAGATGCTCAGAGATGACAGCCTGCCACATCATTACTATAGGGTTAGTTCAGATGCTCAGAGATGACAGCCTGCCACATCATTACTATAGGGTTAGTTCAGATGCTCAGAGATGACAGCCTGCCACATCATTACTATAGGGTTAGTTCAGATGCTCAGAGATGACAGCCTGCCACATCATTACTATAGGGTTAGTTCAGACGGGCGTCGCTGTACGGTGCTCAGCCAGGGCCTGTCCGACGCACAAGCGGACCGAGCGCCTGCCCAGGCCCCCCCCCCCCCATGGGCCCCCAGAAATGTCCCACAAGAAGACGGCTTGAAATGTTTTTGTTTTTGGTCCCTCCACTTTCAAGGATTACGGTAATATGAAGTAATATTACATTCACCTTTGTTAAGAGTCATTACGGTAACCTTGGATGTGCTACGCTGCCTGTCGAATCAAATCAAATCAGGTCTAGATGGAGTCCAGAGAGGGGAGGGGGGGGGGGGGGGGGGGTGACTGTGCGTGAGGTGTAGATGGAGTCCAGAGAGGGGGGGGGGCAGCCAATTATTTGGAGGCTGTGTTGGTGATGCGTTTAGGCATGTCAGCTGTTACCACAGACTCCACCATCACTACTGGAACCCAAAGAACAGGAGTAGTAGGTAGGGACGCAGCACCGATCCGACCTTTTCAGTCCCGATACCGATACCTGGGTTTTGGGTAACGGCCGATACCGAGTACTGATCCGATAGGGCTGGGCGATATGACGATATTATATAAATATCGGGTACAGTTCATTAACGATACACTTTTTAAACGTATCGTGGATATCGTGATGTTTTGCCCAAGAGGATTGTGTCGCGTCAATCTGGTCCACACGTTGAAACTTTTGAACAGCGCCGCCCCACACACACACTACTGCATCAAAGTTACTACTTATGATAACAAAGGCATTCGTTTTGTGGCATTAACGTTATATAGTTACATGTTCAATAACATCAGCGTATTTACATAGCAACGTCCGAGGTCGACCTAGATATAGCAAGCATTAGTCGTTCATATCTCAGCCCGTGCTGACTCAGTTGTGCCCATTCTGCGGTCTGTTAATAAAGTTTTCAATCAGACAGATGTATGGAAAGGCTTTTATTATAACATCCGTTGCAGTAAAATCATTATGCCTCCAGTCATTTAGTCATCCTGCGGAGCTAAAAGCTAAACGTCGGCCGCGGGGAGCTATTGTTGTTGTCATTGAGCTCTCCAATGGCGGAAGTAAAAAATGTATACGCGCTTGCCGATTGGTGCTAAGAACAGCAGGGCGGGTGCAAGAGGTGTGACGTAATTGGCAGACTCGACTGTCAATCAAAATGATTCTGTTTGCCGTCTGAATGAATGAAAACGTTATTAACAGATTGCAGCATGGGTACAATACACAGTACAGCTCAATACAACAACAGTGGACTGGAGGATGCAGACCAGAGAAAGACTTTCGTCTTGTTTACATCAGGGTCCCCCATTTTCAATTCATCATATTTCATATCTAAATCATATAATATCTCATTGCTAAATATATGCAATATATAATCTAATAATCCAATAATCTAAATCTAATATATAATATAAAAATGCTAAATGCATGGGTATTTTATTTTGTCTTTAATGTTAGCTTGCAAACTCAAATACTGTCTTGGTAAGCCTCATAATGAATTGTTTGGGGAAAAAAAGAAAAACATCGTGATGCGTATCGTGTATCGCCGAAAGGTCAGAAAATATCGTGATATCATATTTAGGCCATATCGCCCAGCCCTACGATCCGATACCTTGTTCAATTAATAAACTGTATGCCTCACTGTGTGGAAGAGACTGGGATCATTACTTTGTGCAACAAGGCAACATCAGGCTCGACTTAAAACATTACTTTCCTAACTTAGTATAACTAAATGTAACAAATGAACACATAGATATAAATGTCCTGAATTGTTATTTATTATTTTATTTATTATTATATTATATTACTATAATAAAAAAAATTGTAAAGTCCAAAAAGAAAAAACGTTTTATACCCGATCCAGCTATTTTTGTCATAACGGGGCCGATATCACTATCAGATCGGTGCGTCCCAAGTGACCGTGAGCTGTATGGACAAAGATAAATACAATTATACAGGATACAAGCAAACCCATCCATCTACATCCACACTCATTTTAAACACTCACCTTTAACACTCACCTAATGGGTCTCAGACCGGACTGTCGATGCTCCTTGTGTTCAGACGATGCTATTGGTACATATATGCATATGTATTGGGAATGCCCTCCTGTCAAGACTTTCTGGGAAAATGTCACCACTCAATTATCAGAGATTTTGTCTCTGACCATACCGACACTGCCTTCTGTATTGTTGTTGAATGATGTTTCTCAGTTATCGACCTCTGTACATGTAAAGAGACTCATTTTGGCCGGTCTTACGGCTGCCAAAAAGTCGATAGCGTCACGCTGGATTCAACCGGATAAAATGTGCCGGAAGGTATGGATTCTCACTAGGGATGTCCGATATTATCGGCCGATATCAGCATTAAAATGTGATATCGGAAAATATCGGTATCGGTTTTTTATTTTTTTTTATTTTTTTTTTATTTTTTTACATTTCTATAACCTTTATTTACCCAGGCAAGCAAGTAAGAACAAATTCTGATTTTATTTATTGTCAAAAGTATGCATAATGTAATGTTAATTACCTGAAATTATTCCATTTTGAACCCTGCATATATCGGTATCGGTTGATATCGGTATCGGAAATTAAGAGTTGGACAATATCGGTATATCGGTATCGGTAAAAAACCCAATATTGAGCATCCCTAATTCTCACCTATCTCGATGTGATTTATCTAGAGATATCCACTGCACGAATTTGAGGTGTTAATGAAGCCAGTATAGCAGTCTGGGTAGCTGTGGTGGAGAAGATAAAGGGAAGCATATAAACTTGTAATTTTCTGATGTTGAATGAAATAGTGGATGTATAGTCCAAGTGGGGGTCCTGAGGGGGGGGGGGGGGGGGAGGGAGAGCGAGCAAGAGCCCATGTATTGTATTTATTATTTTTATGTCTTTTAATCTACATTCATTCTGATTTAATTACTGGACTGTCATTATTGTTATTATTATTTCTGTTATTGTCCTGTGATTTATCATTGATTATTACTGTTACTGTATTGTATGTCTTGTTTCATGTTAAAAAAAAGGGAAAATAAAAAACATTTGTTAAAAAAAAAAAAAACATTCACTTATGTTACGATGGTGCCGCTTTGCTGGCATGATGTGGTGGAACTCAGTTTGCAGTGTAGAACGGAGAGATAAACAGGAAACAGAAGATGGCGTAGTGATGAATAATAAGGCTTTTACTTAAACAGAAAACAACAAACACGACTGACAGACTGACTGTCTGCTGGCCCACTAACACCTAATATACAAACACTGATTAGAGACAGAGGGTAATTACAAACAGGACACAGGTGTGGTAGACAGAAACAACAGAACACAGAGCACACTGGGAAAAACAATAACAATTGAACAAACTGAGACCAACAAGATTAAAACATATTTACAAAACACAGACAGGGGAACACAAGTCTAACAAAGTGGAGACAACAACGACAACACAGACAATAAACATAACAAACATAAATGGCAGTAAATAATATTAATCAAGTGAGTGAGCTGATGCCAGATCTGCCACATCTGGATCAGCCCACCGGTTGGCAATGTTGTATTATGAAGGGGTGTATGGAAGGGGAGTTGAGACGGTCCGACACCTGGACCAGTCGAACCGGGAGAAGGGTTGCCGTCCGGTCCCGCAGGACCGGGGGAACCCTTACACACTTAGACACTTTAAAAACTTTTTTTCCCTCCGATTTTCTCCCATCCCAATGTTAGTCGTTATGCCAATTCCCAATCCCCTTCCTGGTCGCTGTGCACTTACCCCCCACAGTCGGTCTGGGAGAGTGGAGACTATCACGTGCTTCCTCTGACACACGTCTAGCCAATCAACCGCTTCTTTTCACCTGGCAGCGCGGACTCTCACTGAGAGGGTGTAACGTGTGGAAGGATCACACTACCCCCCTTAGATCTTATCCGCGCTTAGCAGGCGCCCCGACCGAACTGTAGGAGTCGCTGTTTACAACGACCCGGACCCACCCCGCCAGCTTCTCCCACCCTCTAATACTGCCAATTGTATTAGTGTGAACGGCCAGCCAAGCTGGTGACAACGCCGGAGCTGTGTGATTCGAACAGGCGAATCCAGCGTCTCCGGTGTTGGTGACGAACGCAATCTCCGCTACGCCACCTGACCGCCCCTTTAAAACACTTTTTAACAACACACCATTATTTTATCTATTTATCACTAAAAGAGTTGCACTACATCTCTCTACCTCATTTTAGCATGTTTGCATTTGTTGCATTTTGTACTTTAGTTTTGTATATTGTATATTTTGTATAGTGTTTGGTCTTTATTCTTTTTGCTTTTTTACTGCATGAAGCACAATCTCAGGGGGCTCATACAGAACCAAGCATGTCACTGTAATGATCAAGCGCTAACAATAATCAATAGTATTGGTGGGGGCCCCCCAACTCTCTCTGCCTAGGGCCCCGGGAAGGCTAGGGCCGGCCCTGCGCTCTGGCTGCAGCAGGTTGTATTTCCTCTCGTGTCACAGCGACTGAAAGCTGCGCATGTTTTCATTTAAAACCTCAAGCTGAAATGTCATTCTTGTTACCGCAGTGCAATGTGTGTGCAGGGCAGGTGCTACAGTCACACGGCCCTGTGAGTCACCTGAGGGCCGGGGGCCGGGGGGGGCCCGGGGGGGGGGGGGGGGGGGGGCCGAGAGACAGAGACAGAGAGAGAGAGACAGAGAGAGAGAGAGACAGAGAGACAGAGACAGAGAGACAGAGAGTCAGAGAAAGAGAGAGAGAGAGAGACAGAGAGAGAGAGAGACAGAGAGAGACAGAGAGACAGAGAGTCAGAGAAAGAGAGAGACAGAGAGAGAGCCAGAGAGCCAGAGACAGAGACAGGGAGTTAGAGAGAGAGAGACAGAGAGACAGGGAGACAGAGAGACAGGGAGACAGAGAGAGACAGAGAGAGAGAGACAGTGAGTTAGAGAGAGAGACAGGGAGACAGGGAGACAGAGAGACAGGGAGACAGAGAGAGAGAGACAGAGAGTTAGAGAGAGAGAGACAGGGAGACAGGGAGACAGAGAGACAGGGAGACAGAGAGAGAGACAGAGAGAGAGAGACAGGGAGACAGGGAGACAGAGAGAGAGACAGAGAGTTAGAGAGAGAGAGACAGGGAGACAGGGAGACAGAGAGACAGGGAGACAGAGAGAGAGAGACAGAGAGTTAGAGAGAGAGAGACAGGGAGACAGGGAGACAGAGAGACAGGGAGACAGAGAGAGACAGAGAGAGAGAGACAGAGAGTTAGAGAGAGAGAGACAGGGAGACAGGGAGACAGAGAGACAGGGAGACAGAGAGAGAGAGACAGAGAGTTAGAGAGAGAGAGACAGGGAGACAGGGAGACAGAGAGACAGGGAGACAGAGAGAGAGAGACAGAGAGGTTCAGCTAAGTTCAGCTAAGATGAACCCCTAAAGAATATTCAACTGTTAATGGAATAACTAAACAGAAGGAAGAGATAACTTCACAAAGGCAACATGAATATATATAGATCCAATAGGACAAAGACCAACATTTAAATCCAAAGAGAAGAGCAAGTAGCAAGGAGACAACGGCCTACAGCAGCTAAGGAGGCTAACAGAGTAGTCAGGTATACTGACACCGTTAGCTACGAGAGCTAGCGGGACCGTTGGGTTCAATAAAACGTTGCTACAAGAGCTAACGGGACCGTGTGGTTCAATAAAACGTTGCTACAAGAGCTAACGGAACCGTTTGGCTCATTATAACGTTACTGGTTCAATATAACATTGCTACAAGAGCTAACGGGACCGTTTGGCTCATTATAACGATAGTTAGCTGCGTTAGCTAACGGGACGGTTTGGCTCTTTATAACGTCACTACGAGAGCTAGCGGGACCGTTTGGCTGCATATAACGATAGTTAGCTGAGTTAGCTAGCGGGACGGTTTGGCTCTTTATAACGTCACTACGAGAGCTAGCGGGACCGTTTGACTGCATATAACGATAGTTAGCTGCGTTAGCTAGCGGGACAGTTTGGCTGCATATAACGACAGTTAGCTGCGCTAGCTGCCGACCTGCCTGGCTGCATATAACGCCAGTTAGCTGCGTAGCTACACAACGTTAGATAACGACAGCTAGCCAGCCAGCTAAATCCTAAATAATATCTTGTACAAAAAGCTAATAACAACAGTCTCAGTCAGTTAAGTTTGTGTATTACCTGGTGTGTTGCCATGGAAAATAACCAAAACAGGATGTGCAGCAGAGAAGTTGAGTACCCTCCTAGTTGCAAAAGTAATAAAAACAAGAAAAAACACAAGGAGGAGACACTTTTGGCCCACCCAGAAGAGCTGTATGCTGACTACACTGTCTATAAGGACAAGATGGTGATGAATGACCTCATCTTCCACACAGAACATGTTAACTCCTGGAAACAGGTGATCTGTAACCACTGCATCGGTCGAGGAGGACGCCACACGATATGCCATGATGAGACCCTGGACACTGATAACCCAGTTCTAACAATCTCTTACTATGTTAAAGGGACTGTATTAGTACAGGGAAATGAAGCAAACCTCAACATATTTCAAGAGTTTTTCCCAAAAATAAAAACGGAAGTGGAGAGAGTTGTGCCCAATACCAACAAGGCTGCGGACACACAGACAGAAGAGGACAAGGTGAACACAGACACAGAAATATCAGAGTCAAAACCAGCAACTAGCCCTTCTGACTGTGCCACTCCAACTCCCTCCAACCACACAGTGAACCCAGTGATGCCACTGCCAGCACAAAGAGCACCAGTCAGCCCATCCATTCACACTCCTTCAACACCCTCCAAACTGGTCCAGCAGCTGAGAGAAAGCGTATCTCTCCTGGAGCTGGAGTTTACTGAATTTAAAGAGAGGACTCTGGCCAGGCTGACTGAGCCCTGCACCATTCAGCAGCTGGGAGAAGAGCTCCGTCATCTGAAGAGGAACGGGGAGGAGACCACTTCAGCGCTGAGGGAGACCCAGAGGACGGTCATGGAGCTCACAGAAACCATGCGGGAGCTAGAGCAGGACAACAACACCCTACAGGCCCGGATGAAAGCCATGAAGGAAGATACAAACAGCCGGGAGGAGTCTCTACGCAGTGAGATAGAGGAAGTAAAGCTACAACGACAAGAAGAAAGAATACATACATTCCCCCCCGATCAAAAGCGGTCCTCTGCTCCAACACTCACCACCCCACCCCCCCCTACTGCCAAACCAGAATATACCCCCCCCCCCTGACCCCACTTACCCCTCCCAGCCTGACACCCAATGACATACCTTTGGACTCAGACCCCCTTCCAGCAGCCCAACCTCCACCCGAGCCACGGCCCCAGTCCACCAGACCAGCCCAGCCCGAAGCCCAGGTAGTCCTCCTCATGGACTCCAATGGCAAATACCTGGACACAGCACGCCTCTTCCCGGGCCTCAAGGTGACAGCCAAGCGCTGTCGGAACACAGGCCACGCCATGGAGCTGCTCACACAGGACACTCTAGGGAGCCCCCAGTACATGGTGGTGCACACAGGCACAAATGACCTCCACTACCTACAGAATAGAACTGCTGAAGCAATGACCAGGGTGGCTGAGAAGGCCTCCAGGGAGTTCCCACACACCAGAGTAATCATCTCCACCCTCCTCCCCAGGATGGACACCCCTCCATACATCATTCACGAAATCAACATGGAGACCTCAAGAAACTGTGCTGCCCTCAAAAATGTCCACCTGGCCCACCACACAAACATCGGCAGATGGGACTTTAATAATGATGGGCTACACCTAAACAATGCGGGAGTGAGGACATTTGCAAAAACATTAAAGGATGCTGCCCTCGGACGCAACCCCAACAGACCCAGTCACACACCGGCCTCTCCGAGAAAGCACAGGCCCATGAGATACCCACGAGGAGTCACCCCACAAACCTATGCCCCACCTATACCCCACCTTTCCACCCCACCCAGTGAGAGGAGATATCCCCCCAGCCGACCCCTCAACCGCCCCCAGCCCACACCCCACCCTTCCAACCCACCCAGTGAGAGGAGACGTCCCCCCAGCCGACCCCCTCACCGTCCGCCGCAGGAGATGACCTATGCATCCGCCCTGACCAGGCCCCCCCCCCCCCACCCACATCAGAGCTGAATGAGATCAAACAAATGTTATACACGCTATGCAGTAAACTTCTCACTACAAGCTAGCAATCGACCAAAAGAAAAGCAGGCCAACTGCCTGCTGTCGCCTTTGTTGTTGTTGAATTTATTCTGTGATGTTCGTCCATTGACTGAATACCTTTATACCCTATAACCTTTATACCTTTGAACACCTTTATATATATTTTTCATTGACTGAATACCCTTATACCTTAGTTATAACCTTTTATACCTTTATATAATTTTTGTACAAAATGCAATCATTTGCCATTAGTTGCTGGAACATACAGGGTCTTTGCTCTTCAACATACGGCCTTAAGAGTAGAGACTCAGATTTTTTACAGGCTATAACAAACAATGACCTCTTAATCCTAACTGAGACATGGTGCAGAGAAGATGTAGACACACACTGCCCTCCTCACTATAGAGAAGTCATTTTGCCATCGAATAAAACGAAACATATTAGTCAGGGCAGAGACTCAGGGGGATTGATAATTTGGTACAAATCACAACTCCACCAGTCAATACAGATTCTAAAAACCGGGAACAATCATATTTGGTTAAAACTAAATAAAGAAGTAATCCCCTCTCAGAGAGACCTATTTATCTGTGGAATTTACGTACCACCCACTGGGTCTCCATATTACTCAGACGACATCTTCTCCAACCTTGAAGCAGAAATATGTCTTTACCAAAGTCAAGGTCATGTGCTTGTTTGCGGTGACTTCAACGCCCGAACGGGAACCCACCCTGATTTCACCAGTACACATGGAGACAATTTCATATCTGACCACACCATATGCAACCATGTAAACCAGTCCCCTAGAAATAACCATGACACTTCCATAAACAAAAATGGAAAGGATTTATTACAGCTGTGTAGAGGACTGAGTCTCTACCTTGTCAATGGGCGTGTGAGAGGGGACTCACAAGGAAGGTACACTTACTGCTCACCCCTTGGCAGCAGCACAGTAGATTACATGATAACAGATCTGGATCCAGTATCCTTCAGTTCATTCACAGTCAAACCCCTGACCCCACTCTCCGACCACAGTCAGATCACTGCATACATGAAAAGAACTGAGTCGCTCAAAAATCCCCCTACACAGCCCAGTAAACTATACAACATCCCCAAATACTACAGATGGTCCCAGAACAGCATGCAGGACTACCAGAGAGCCATCGCCAGTGATGAGACACAATCACTGTTAGATACGTTCCTAGCCATGCCATACTCTAACAGTGTTGAAGGAGTAAACCTAGCTGTAGAACACATCAATTATATATTTGAAAGAACTGCAACAAAGTCCAAATTAAAACTATCAGGTAACAAACAGAGAAAAACTAAAAAGGACCAATGGTTTGACAAAGAATGTACAGCTAAGAAAAATATCAAACCAGAAACACATAAACCCACAAAATGACACCCTACGCCTCCAATACTGTGAATCATTGAAACACTACAAAAAGACCATCAGAATTAAAAGGAACAATCACGTAAATAAACAATTGTGCAAAATAGAGGACTCTCTAAGCTCTAACTCCTTCTGGGACCACTGGAACTCATTGAATAAAGATAAGCCGGAAGAAATGGCTATCCAAGATGGGGATGTTTGGACAAACCACTTCACATCACTCTTTACAACTGTACCCCTAAATACAAAAACGGAAACCAGCCAGATATGTGAAAAATTACAAAAATGGGAAAATATCATAAAGGATAATCAAAACCCTTTAGACTTCCCAATCACAGAACAAGAGCTGAAATCAAAACTCCAGTGCCTTAAAGCTAGAAAGGCCTGTGGTACAGATGGCATATTAAATGAAATGTTCCTGATGTCTGGAATGAAGGACTCATAACCCCAATTTTCAAGGAGTGGAGATAAACATGACCCAAAAACTATAGGGGTATCTGTGTAGTGACGAGTAATTTGGGGCAAACTTCTATGTAGTATCATCAACACCAGACTCATAGAATTCCTTACAGAACACAGCGTTCTAAGTAAAAGCCAAATCGGATTCTTACCAAATTATCGTACCTCTGACCATATATACACTCTTAAAAACCCTAATTGACATTCACGTAAAACAGAACAAAAACTAAATATATTCCTGCTTTGTCGATTTTGAAAAAGCCTTTGACTCAATTTGGCACAAAGGTCTTTTCTTCAAAATTCTAGAAAGTGGTGTTGGAGGAAATACATATGACTTGATCAAATCCATGTACACAAAAAACAGATGTGCTGTTAGAATTGGAAATAAAAGAACAAATTTCTTCACCCAGGGTCGCGGAGTCCGCCAGGGGGTGCAATTTAAGCCCAACATTGTTCAATATATATATAAATGAATTAGCAAAGTTATTAGAACTTTCTACTGCACCCGGTCTGACTCTGCACGATACCAATGTAAAATTACTGATGTACGCAGATGATCTGGTTCTGCTGTCTAAAAATCTGGCCCAACCAAATAACCTCAAAACAAAAAGAAAACTATATAGAATATTGGAACAAATCAACCAAATCTCAAAGTAAATTAGAATTCTATTTGACCCTAAAACAGAGAGAGTACACGGTGGCAGAATACCTGACCACTGTGAATGATATAAAATTAAGAAAGACATTGACACGGTACAGACTGAGTGGACATAGTCTAGCCATAGAAACAGGCCGTCACAGGCAGAACTGGCTGCCCAGAGAGGCCAGGCTGTGTTCACTTTGTCATCAGGGGGATGTTGAGACAGAACCTCACTTCCTACTATACTGTGAGAAATACAAGGATCTAAGAGATAGTTTTCTTTTTATAAAATAAATAAAATTGATCCACAGTTTATCCATCTCCCTGATAATCAAAAGCTGTTATATATATGTGGGGAGAAAAGTCAGTGTACAGTATTAGCTGCAAAATATGTAGATGGTTGTCATACAATAAGAGAACAAGCCCTGTAAATACATGTATCTGGGTGGCTACATCTGTAAAATGACTACCCGATTGAATGATTATTTTGTAATTTAATATGTTTCTGTTGATTGTTTTACTTATTGCTAATATTATGGTATGTTTTATTGCTTAATAATATATATGTTATTGTTTGTATGTTGGAACTTGCTTTGGCAATAAGTATGTTGATATTTCATGCCAATAAAGCCTATTTGAATTGAATTGAATTGAATTGAATTGAATTGAATTGAATTGACAGAGAGTTAGAGAGGAGAGAGACAGGGAGACAGGGAGACAG
>NC_140178.1:1841944-1846944 GCF_963971535.1 Notolepis coatsorum
CACACACACACACACACACACACACACGCACACACACACACACCGAAGTAAAAAAATATTTGTTTGAAAAAAAAAATTAGAAAAATAATTTATATTATTTTTTATATATTTTTTTAAACTTCGATTTTTTTTAATGTTCGAAGCTTGTGCCATCGAAGGAAGCTTCGAAGCTTCGAAGCATTTAAGACAGCCCTAGTTTAAACCAATGGGGTTTTTCTTCACAGTTGCAGATAAAGATTAGTGTAACGGTTCCCCTGGTCCTGCGGGAACCGGACGGCAACCCTCCTCCCGGTTGGACTGGTCCAGGTGTCGGACCGTCTCAACCCCCCTTCCATACACACCCTTCATAATACTACATTACCCAACCGGTGGGCTGATCCAGATGTGGCAGATGCATGTTTGTTCACCACCAAGATAAGGAATGAAATTAAATCGACGTTCCGTTTATAGAAAAACCACAAACATACCAGGTTGAAAGCTGGAGTGGTCGAAGGAGAGAGAGACTCTGAAACAGAGAGAGGGAGGGAGGGAGGAAGAGAGTGCAAAGAGAGAGAGGGGGGAGAGAGAGAGAGGAAGAGAGAGAGGGTGGAGAGAGAGAGGAAGAGAGAGAGAGGGGGAGAGAGAGAGGAAGAGAGAGAGGGGGGGGGAGAGAGAGAGAGAAGAGAGAGAGAGGAAGAGAGAGAGGGGGGAGAGAGAGAGGGGAGAGAGAGAGGGAAGAGAGAGAGAGGAAGAGAGAGAGGGGGGAGAGAGGAGGGGGAGAGAGAGAGAGAGGAAGAGAGAGAGGGGGGGAGAGAGAGTGCAAGAGAGAGAGGGGGGGAGAGAGAGAAGAAGAGAGAGCGAGGAGGAGCGGAGGCCTGAGTCAGGAAGTGCTGCAAAGTATCCTAAATTAATGAGGTCATCCATCATGGCGCCTACTTCCTCCACCCTGCTGAGGCTCTGGTCAGTCCCTCTCTCTCCTCCCCATCCTCTCTCTCCTCCTCTCTCTCTCTTCCTCTCTCTCTCCTCCCCGTCCTCTCTCTCTCTCCCCCCTCTCTTTCTTCCTCTCTCTCTCCTCCCCGTCCTCTCTCTCCTCCCCGTCCTCCTCCCGCCGCCAGCAGCCGGAGGACGCAGCCAGCCTCTGTCCCTATCGGTTAGTCTTGATGTGCCCCCCCCCCCCCCCCCCCCCCGCTCCGCCTCTCAGCAACGAAGCACGCTCTCATTTTTGCCCAGAGATCGCGTGGAATGCGGGCGTGGAATGCAGCCGTGTGTGATTAGACATTCACGTTGCGCTCCGCGGAGAGAGAGAGAGAGAGAGAGAGAGGAGAGAGAGAGAGAGAGGGCGTTCTAGAAGCGGACGGCACAAGGCCATTTTTAGTTGTGTATAATTCAAACGTTCTGTTTTGAAAATGCAGCATCAGCCTGGCATGCGTTCCCCGGGCACCACCGAGGAAGACATGTTTATAGGGCACCACCGAGGAAGACATGTTTATAGGGCACCACCGAGGAAGACATGTTTATAGTGATCGTAGCCATGTGTGCATTCTTTCAGTTTAATGTACTGTACGGTATGAAGAGAGGGGGCTAGATCACACTCTCTGGGCGGACAGCGGCAGGAGAGAGCAGTGTGTTGTATGACAGCAGGAGAAAATGGCCCTGCGTTTGATTGGCAGTGAGAGTGAAACAGGAAGTGCCTCTGACTCAACGTGAATGTGAAACAGGAAGTCAGTGAATGTGAAACAGGAAGTTAGCCTCTAACTCAACATGAATGTGAAACAGGAAGTTAGTCTCTAACTCAACATGAATGTGAAACAGGAAGTTAGTCTCTAACTCAACATGAATGTGAAACAGGAAGTTAGTCTCTAACTCAACCTGAATGTGAAACAGGAAGTTAGTCTCTAACTCAACATGAATGTGAAACAGGAAGTTAGTCTCTAACTCAACATGAATGTGAAACAAGGAAGTTAGTCTCTAACTCAACATGAATGTGAAACAGAAAGTTAGTCTCTAACTCAACATGAATGTGAAACAGGAAGTTAGTCTCTAACTCAACATGATGTGAAACAGGAAGTTAGTCTCTAACTCAACATGAATGTGAAACAGGAAGTTAGTCGCTAACTCAACATGAATGTGAAACAGGAAGTTAGTCTCTAACTCAACATGAATGTGAAACAGGAAGTTAGTCTCTAACTCAACATGAATGTGAAACAGGAAGTTAGTCTCTAACTCAACATGAATGTGAAACAGGAAGTTAGTCTCTAACTCAACATGAATGTGAAACAGGAAGTTAGTCTCTAACTCAACATGAATGTGAAACAGGAAGTTAGTCTCTAACTCAACATGAATGTGAAACAGGAAGTTAGTCTCTAACTCAACATGAATGTGAAACAGGAAGTTAGTCTCTAACTCAACATGAATGTGAAACAGGAAGTTAGTCTCTAACTCAACATGAATGTGAAACAGGAAGTTAGTCTCTAACTCAACATGAATGTGAAACAGGAAGTTAGTCTCTAACTCAACATGAATGTGAAACAGGAAGTTAGTCTCTAACTCAACATGAATGTGAAACAGGAAGTTAGTCTCTAACTCAACATGAATGTGAAACAGAAAGTTAGTCTCTAACTCAACATGAATGTGAAACAGGAAGTTAGTCTCTAACTCAACATGAATGTGAAACAGGAAGTTAGTCTCTAACTCAACATGAATGTGAAACAAGAAGTTAGTCTCTAACTCAACATGAATGTGAAACAGGAAGTTAGTCTCTAACTCAACATGAATGTGAAACAGGAAGTTAGTCTCTAACTCAACATGAATGTGAAACAGGAAGTTAGTCTCTAACTCAACATGAATGTGAAACAGGAAGTTAGTCTCTAACTCAACATGAATGTGAAACAGGAAGTTAGTCTCTAACTCAACGTGAATGTGAAACAGGAAGTTAGTCTCTAACTCAACATGAAGGTGAAACAAGAAGTTAGTCTCTAACTCAACATGAATGTGAAACAGGAAGTTAGTCTCTAACTCAAACATGAATGTGAAACAAGAAGTTAGTCTCTAACTCAACATGAATGTGAAACAGGAAGTTAGTCTCTAACTCAACATGAATGTGGAACAGGAAGTTAGTCTCTAACTCAACATGAATGTGAAACAGGAAGTTAGTCTCTAACTCAACATGAATGTGAAACAGCAAGTTAGTCTCTAACTCAACATGAATGTGAAACAGGAAGTTAGTCTCTAACTCAACATGAATGTGAAACAGGAAGTTAGTCTCTAACTCAACATGAATGTGAAACAGGAAGTTAGTCTCTAACTCAACATGAATGTGAAACAGGAAGTTAGTCTCTAACTCAACATGAATGTGAAACAGGAAGTTAGTCGCTAACTCAACATGAATGTGAAACAGGAAGTTAGTCTCTAACTCAACATGAATGTGGAACAGGAAGTTAGTCTCTAACTCAACATGAATGTGAAACAGGAAGTTAGTCTCTAACTCAACATGAATGTGAAACAGGAAGTTAGTCTCTAACTCAACATGAATGTGAAACAGGAAGTTAGTCTCTAACTCAACATGAATGTGAAACAGGAAGTGCCTCTGACTCAACATGAATGTGAAACAGGAAGTGCCTCTGACTCAACATGAATGTGAAACAGGAAGTGCCTCTGACTCAACATGAATGTGAAACAGGAAGTGCCTCTAACCTCAACGTGAATGTGAAACAGGAAGTTAGTCTCTAACTCAACATGAATGTGAAACAGGAAGTGCCTCTGACTCAACATGAATGTGAAACAGGAAGTTAGTCTCTGACTCAACGTGAATGTGAAACAGGGAAGTGCCTCTGACTCAACGTGAATGTGAAACAGGAAGTGCCTCTGACTCAACGTGAATGTGAAACAGGAAGTGCCTCTGACTCAACGTGAATGTGAAACAGGAAGTGCCTCTGACTCAACGTGAATGTGAAACAGGAAGTGCCTCTGACTCAACGTGAATGTGAAACAGGAAGTGCCTCTCCTCTGGCCTCGTGGAAACAACCCACGGCAGGAAGCTAATCTGTCGGCGGCGCGCTGTGCGAGAGAGAGAGTGGGCGTTGTTCCACCTCCTCAGATCCCAATCTGGAAGTCAAAACAAATCCCTGTAAGAACTGTGATTAAATCACGTTGGGGCCGGGAGGAATGCAGGTCCTGAATCGCTCCTGACTGGGAGAGTTTAATCATTGTGGGAAAAAACAACCGCAATCTCAAGGCTTGGATCTCTCTCTCATACCACAACATCGCACCACAAGCAGAAAAGTACGATTCCCCTGACCTCAAGATAACCGCTCAAGAGGTTTGAATTCACACGTTTACTACAGGCTTGCAGCTTTTCTTTCTTGATCATACATAAGCCCACTTTGATTTGCTTTGCTTTGCAATTTCTTCCCCGTGGAACTCGACTGTGACCAGATAACACATGCTGTCAAGGGAAGGCTATAATCCTCCGTGCTGGATGAGAGCCCAGCGGAGAATTCAATCAACGCTCAATTTCTCAAGGATATCGGCCCGCGGCTCAAGGACTTCCAGCCAGTCTGGGCCGACCCTGAGTCAGTTCATATAGACACACTGACCCTGAGTCAGTTCATATAGAGACACTCTGGTTTATATTTACCAACGCAGAGCTTATATACAGTAAGCAACCGTTTCCAATACTCTCGTGTGGCTCAGTGTGGCTGTATAGGTCCTGTCTGTCTGTCTGTCTGTCTGTCTGTCTGTCTGTCTGTCTGTCTGTCTGTCTGTCTGTCTCTCTGTCTCTCTGTCTCTCTGTCTGTCTGTCTGTCTGTCTGTCTGTCTGTCTGTCTGTCTGTCTCTCTGTCTCTCTGTCTGTCTGTCTCTCTGTCTGTCTGTCTGTCTGTCTGTCTGTCTGTCTGTCTGTCTGATAGGTAGTAGTATAAGTATAGCAGCATAGAATGAATGAATGAATGAATGAATGAATGAATGAAAACTTTATTTAACAGATTGCAGAAATGGGTACAATACAGTACGGCTCAATACAT
>NC_140178.1:1851944-1853637 GCF_963971535.1 Notolepis coatsorum
CTTTCTTAAATTGTGATGCCTCTTCCGCTCTTCACGTAAATCAGGGGTTTAGGGCAGAAGTTAAAACGGAAACACAAAGCAGATGCTGCTCGCGGGTCGCTGTGTACTTACTACCATAGTGTCTTTATACCTGTATCACTGTACATATTAATACTATATCTATATCTGTACATATCTCTTACCTACTCTTACTAGTTACACTGCTGGCCAGTATGACTTACTACCATAGTGTCTTTATACCTGTATCACTGTACATATTAATACTATATCTATATCTGTACATATCTCTTACCTACTCTTACTAGTTACACTGCTGGCCAGTATGACTTACTACCATAGTGTCTTTATACCTGTATCACTGTACATATTAATACTATATCTATATCTGTACATATCTCTTACCTACTCTTACTAGTTACACTGCTGGCCAGTATGACTTACTACCATAGTGTCTTTATACCTGTATCACTGTACATATTAATACTATATCTATATCTGTACATATCTCTTACCTACTCTTACTAGTTACACTGCTGGCCAGTATGACTTACTACCATAGTGTCTTTATACCTGTATCACTGTACATATTAATACTATATCTATATCTGTACATATCTCTTACCTACTCTTACTAGTTACACTGCTGGCCAGTATGACTTACTACCATAGTGTCTTTATACCTGTATCACTGTACATATTAATACTATATCTATATCTGTACATATCTCTTACCTACTCTTACTAGTTACACTGCTGGCCAGTATGACTTACTACCATAGTGTCTTTATACCTGTATCACTGTACATATTAATACTATATCTATATCTGTACATATCTCTTACCTACTCTTACTAGTTACACTGCTGGCCAGTATGACTTACTACCATATTGTCTTTATACCTGTATCACTGTACATATTAATACTATATCTATATCTGTACATATCTCTGACCTACTCTTACTAGTTACACTGCTGGCCAGTATGACTTACTACCATAGTGTCTTTATACCTGTATCACTGTACATATTAATACTACAACTCTGTACGTACATCTGATTAGCACTACAGTCAGTAGTACTGATTTATATATTTTATACCCAGTTTAATCACCTGTACATTGTATATTACTGTTGCATTTTACTGTTACATTTGCTCTCTGGTTGGATGCCAAACTTCCTTTCGTTGTACTGTACTTGTTCTGCATGACTAATCTAATGTAATCTAATCTTGTGCTGTATATTGACAATAAATTAGAATCGAATTAGCAACGCATGGTATATTCTCAGGATTCCTATGGTAGTCTATGAACTGTATTTATGGGGGAAGCAGAGACAGGAAGTGAGGTCAGAGTAGCAGCGACGGGAAGTGAGGTCAGAGCAGCAAGTTTCAAGTTTCTTTAATAGTTGTCATACAGAAGTACAGAATACTTTTATACAAAATGCTTCTTACTGTTACGCTCCAGAGACTGTGTTAGACAAGATAAGTATGAAATAACATAGTATAGCATGTAAATTAGAAGTAAAAAATGAGGTCACAGTGTTCAGTATAGACATATGTACAATGTTCGATGCAGAATAGACGTAACTGAGTTACCATATAATATACAATATACTATGCAGTATATTATAGTATAGAGTATATATATTATACTAATATACAATACTATATAGTGCAAAGCAGAAATGGGATGAG
>NC_140178.1:1853837-1858837 GCF_963971535.1 Notolepis coatsorum
CATCAAAGTGTTGAGTGTTACAGTGTAGGTTAGTATATTAGGACAAGTGCAGGACAGTAAGGTTAGTTAGGGTTAGATTTTATTTTTATTATTTCAGATAATGGTTGAAGAAGTGCGTCTTTAGTCGACGGCGAAAGATTGGACGTGTTTCGGCTGTCCTAACTGGGGGGGGGGTAGTTCATTCCACCATTGTGGGGCAAGGACTGAGAATAGGCGTGTAGGTGGTGTATATGTGTTTGAGGATGATATCCTTCAAACAGGCAATAGTGATGATATAATTTGGGCAGTGCTGAGCTGGGTTACTTTGTCCCCCGGCCCCACCCAATGGCCCCATGCGCGCGCGCGCGCGCACACACACACACACACACACACACACACACACACACACACACACACACACACACACACAAACCGAAGTAAAAAATATTTTTTTGAAGAAAAAAAAAATCGAAAAATAATTTATATTTTTTTTATATATTTTTTAAACTTTGATTTTTTTTAATGTTCGAAGCTTGTGCCATCGAACGAAGCTTCGAAAGCTTCGAAGCATTTAAGACAGCCCTAGTTTAAACCAATGGGGGTTTTCTTCACAGTTGCAGATAAAGATTAGTGTAAGGGTTCCCCCGGTCCTGCGGGACCGGACAGCAACCCTCCTCCCGGTTGGACTGGTCCAGGTGTCGGACCGTCTCAACCCCCCTTCCATACACCCCTTCATAATACTACATTACCAACCGGTGGGCTGATCCAGATGTGGCAGATGCATGTTTGTTCACCACCAAGATAAGGAATGAAATTAAATCGACGTTCCGTTTATAGAAAAACCACAAACATACCAGGTTGAAAGCTGGAGTGGTCGAAGGAGAGAGAGACTCTGAAACAGAGAGAGGGAGGGAGGGAGGAAGAGAGTGCAAGAGAGAGAGGGGGGAGAGAGAGAGAGGAAGAGAGAGAGGGTGGAGAGAGAGAGGAAGAGAGAGAGAGGGGGGAGAGAGAGAGGAAGAGAGAGAGGGGGAGAGAGAGAGAGGAGAGAGAGAGAGAGAAGAGAGAGGGGGGAGAGAGAGGAAGAGAGAGAGGAAGAGAGAGAGGGGGGAGAGAGAGAGGGGGGAGAGAGAGAGGAAGAGAGAGAGGGGGGAGAGAGAGAGGGGGGAGAGAGAGAGAGAGGAAGAGAGAGAGGGGGGGAGAGAGAGTGCAAGAGAGAGAGGGGGGAGAGAGAGAAGAGAGAGCGAGGAGGAGCGGAGGCCTGAGTCAGGAAGTGCTGCAAAGTATCCTAAATTAATGAGGTCATCCATCATGGCGCCTACTTCCTCCACCCTGCTGAGGCTCTGGTCAGTCCCTCTCTCTCCTCCCCATCCTCTCTCTCCTCCTCTCTCTCTCTTCCTCTCTCTCTCCTCCCCGTCCTCTCTCTCTCTCCCCCCCTCTCTCTTCCTCTCTCCTCCTCCCCGTCCTCTCTCTCCTCCCCGTCCTCCTCCCGCCGCCAGCAGCCGGAGACGCAGCCAGCCTCTGTCCCTATCGGTTAGTCTTGATGTGCCCCCCCCCCCCCCCCCCCCCGCTCCGCCCTCTCAGCAACGAAGCACGCTCTCATTTTTGCCCAGAGATCGCGTGGAATGCGGGCGTGGAATGCAGCCGTGTGTGATTAGACATTCACGTTGCGCTCCGCGGAGAGAGAGAGAGAGAGAGGGCGTTCTAGAAGCGGACGGCACAAGGCCATTTTTAGTTGTGTATAATTCATACGTTCTGTTTTGAAAATGCAGCATCAGCCTGGCATGCGTTCCCGGGCACCACCGAGGAAGACATGTTTATAGGGCACCACCGAGGAAGACATGTTTATAGGGCACCACCAAGGAAGACATGTTTATAGTGATCGTAGCCATGTGTGCATTCTTTCAGTTTAATGTACTGTACGGTATGAAGAGAGGGGGCTAGATCACACTCTCTGGGCGGACAGCGGCAGGAGAGAGCAGTGTGTTGTATGACAGCAGGAGAAAATGGCCCTGCGTTTGATTGGCAGTGAGAGTGAAACAGGAAGTGCCTCTGACTCAACGTGAATGTGAAACAGGAAGTCAGTGAATGTGAAACAGGAAGTTAGCCTCTAACTCAACATGAATGTGAAACAGGAAGTTAGTCTCTAACTCAACATGAATGTGAAACAGGAAGTTAGTCTCTAACTCAACATGAATGTGAAACAGGAAGTTAGTCTCTAACTCAACATGAATGTGAAACAGGAAGTTAGTCTCTAACTCAACATGAATGTGAAACAGGAAGTTAGTCTCTAACTCAACATGAATGTGAAACAGGAAGTTAGTCTCTAACTCAACATGAATGTGAAACAGAAAGTTAGTCTCTAACTCAACATGAATGTGAAACAGGAAGTTAGTCTCTAACTCAACATGAATGTGAAACAGGAAGTTAGTCTCTAACTCAACATGAATGTGAAACAGGAAGTTAGTCGCTAACTCAACATGAATGTGAAACAGGAAGTTAGTCTCTAACTCAACATGAATGTGAAACAGGAAGTTAGTCTCTAACTCAACATGAATGTGAAACAGGAAGTTAGTCTCTAACTCAACATGAATGTGAAACAGGAAGTTAGTCTCTAACTCAACATGAATGTGAAACAGGAAGTTAGTCTCTAACTCAACATGAATGTGAAACAGGAAGTTAGTCTCTAACTCAACATGAATGTGAAACAGGAAGTTAGTCTCTAACTCAACATGAATGTGAAACAGGAAGTTAGTCTCTAACTCAACATGAATGTGAAACAGGAAGTTAGTCTCTAACTCAACATGAATGTGAAACAGGAAGTTAGTCTCTAACTCAACATGAATGTGAAACAGGAAGTTAGTCTCTAACTCAACATGAATGTGAAACAGGAAGTTAGTCTCTAACTCAACATGAATGTGAAACAGGAAGTTAGTCTCTAACTCAACGTGAATGTGAAACAGGAAGTTAGTCTCTAACTCAACATGAAGGTGAAACAAGAAGTTAGTCTCTAACTCAACATGAATGTGAAACAGGAAGTTAGTCTCTAACTCAACATGAATGTGAAACAAGAAGTTAGTCTCTAACTCAACATGAATGTGAAACAGGAAGTTAGTCTCTAACTCAACATGAATGTGGAACAGGAAGTTAGTCTCTAACTCAACATGAATGTGAAACAGGAAGTTAGTCTCTAACTCAACATGAATGTGAAACAGCAAGTTAGTCTCTAACTCAACATGAATGTGAAACAGGAAGTTAGTCTCTAACTCAACATGAATGTGAAACAGGAAGTTAGTCTCTAACTCAACATGAATGTGAAACAGGAAGTTAGTCTCTAACTCAACATGAATGTAAAACAGGAAGTTAGTCTCTAACTCAACATGAATGTGAAACAGGAAGTTAGTCGCTAACTCAACATGAATGTGAAACAGGAAGTTAGTCTCTAACTCAACATGAATGTGGAACAGGAAGTTAGTCTCTAACTCAACATGAATGTGAAACAGGAAGTTAGTCTCTAACTCAACATGAATGTGAAACAGGAAGTTAGTCTCTAACTCAACATGAATGTGAAACAGGAAGTTAGTCTCTAACTCAACATGAATGTGAAACAGGAAGTGCCTCTGACTCAACATGAATGTGAAACAGGAAGTGCCTCTGACTCAACATGAATGTGAAACAGGAAGTGCCTCTGACTCAACATGAATGTGAAACAGGAAGTGCCTCTAACTCAACGTGAATGTGAAACAGGAAGTTAGTCTCTAACTCAACATGAATGTGAAACAGGAAGTGCCTCTGACTCAACATGAATGTGAAACAGGAAGTTAGTCTCTGACTCAATGTGAATGTGAAACAGGAAGTGCCTCTGACTCAACGTGAATGTGAAACAGGAAGTGCCTCTGACTCAACGTGAATGTGAAACAGGAAGTGCCTCTGACTCAACGTGAATGTGAAACAGGAAGTGCCTCTGACTCAACGTGAATGTGAAACAGGAAGTGCCTCTGACTCAACGTGAATGTGAAACAGGAAGTGCCTCTGACTCAACGTGAATGTGAAACAGGAAGTGCCTCTGACTCAACGTGAATGTGAAACAGGAAGTGCCTCTCTCTGGCCTCGTGGAAACAACCCACGGTAGGAAGCTAATCTGTCGGCGGCGCGCTGTGCGAGAGAGAGAGAGTGGGCATTGTTCCACCTCCTCAGATCCCAATCTGGAAGTCAAAACAAATCCCTGTAAGAACTGTGATTAAATCACGTTGGGGCCGGGAGGAATGCAGGTCCTGAATCGCTCCCGACGGGAGAGAGTTTAATCATTGTGGGAAAAAACGACCGCAATCTCAAGGCTTGGATCTCTCTCATACCACAACATCGCACCACAAGCAGAAAAGTATGATTCCCACTGACCTCAAGATAACCGCTCAAGAGGTTTGAATTCACACGTTTACTACAGGCTTGCAGCTTTTCTTTCTTGATCATACATAAGCCCACTTTGATTTGCTTTGCTTTGCAATTTCTTCCCCCGTGGAACTCGACTGTGAC
This sequence comes from Notolepis coatsorum, assembly GCF_963971535.1. Classification (NCBI taxonomy): domain Eukaryota; kingdom Metazoa; phylum Chordata; class Actinopteri; order Aulopiformes; family Paralepididae; genus Notolepis; species Notolepis coatsorum. The sequence continues at coordinate 1,858,347 of NC_140178.1, forward strand.
CAGATAACACATGCTGTCAAGGGAAGGCTAATCCTCGGTGCTGGATGAGAGCCCAGCGGAGAATTCAATCAACGCTCAATTTCTCAAGGATATCGGCCCGCGGCTCAAGGACTTCCAGCCAGTCTGGGCCGACCCTGAGTCAGTTCATATAGACACACTGACCCTGAGTCAGTTCATATAGAGACACTCTGGTTTATATTTACCAACGCAGAGCTTATATACAGTAGCACCGTTTCCAATACTCTCGTGTGGCTCAGTGTGGCTGTATAGGTCTGTCTGTCTGTCTGTCTGTCTGTCTGTCTGTCTGTCTGTCTGTCTGTCTCTCTGTCTCTCTGTCTGTCTGTCTGTCTGTCTGTCTGTCTGTCTGTCTGTCTCTCTGTCTCTCTGTCTCTCTGTCTGTCTGTCTGTCTGTCTGTCTGTCTGTCTGTCTGTCTGTCTGTCTGTCTGTCTGTCTGTCTCTCTGTCTCTCTGTCTCTCTGTCTGTCTGTCTC
>NC_140178.1:1863837-1877436 GCF_963971535.1 Notolepis coatsorum
GTTCACACTGAGGCTGCGTTCACACTGTAGGCTGCGTTCACACTGAGGCTGAGGCTGCGTTCACACTGTAGGCTGCGTTCACACTGTAGACTGCGTTCACACTGTAGGCTGAGGCTGCGTTCACACTGTAGACTGAGGCTGCGTTCACACTGTAGGCTGAGGCTGCGTTCACACTGAGGCTGAGGCTGCGTTCACACTGTAGGCTGAGGCTGCGTTCACACTGTAGGCTGCGTTCACACTGAGGCTGCGTTCACACTGAGGCTGAGGCTGCGTTCACACTGTAGGCTGAGGCTGCGTTCACACTGTAGGCTGCGTTCACACTCTAGGCTGAGGCTGCGTTCACACTGTAGGCTGCGTTCACACTGTAGGCTGCGTTCACACTGAGGCTGAGGCTGCGTTCACACTGTAGGCTGAGGCTGCGTTCACACTGTAGGCTGCGTTCACACTGAGGCTGAGGCTGCGTTCACACTGTAGGCTGCGTTCACACTGTAGGCTGAGGCTGCGTTCACACTGAGGCTGCGTTCACACTGTAGGCTGCGTTCACACTGTAGGCTGAGGCTGCGTTCACACTGTAGGCTGCGTTCACACTGAGGCTGCGTTCACACTGAGGCTGAGGCTGCGTTCACACTGTAGGCTGAGGCTGCGTTCACACTGTAGGCTGAGGCTGCGTTCACACTGTAGGCTGAGGCTGCGTTCACACTGAGGCTGCGTTCACACTGTAGGCTGAGGCTGCGTTCACACTGAGGCTGCGTTCACACTGTAGGCTGAGGCTGCGTTCACACTGAGGCTGCGTTCACACTGTAGACTGAGGCTGCGTTCACACTGTAGGCTGCGTTCACACTGTAGACTGAGGCTGCGTTCACACTGTAGGCTGAGGCCGCGTCCCGGGGACCAATCTAAGTGCTCCTGTCAACCTTCCCAATCTTCCCAACCCCCCCTCCCCACCCCACGCTGAACCCCCCCGGCCCGCAGGCTGGACCCCCCCTCCCCACCCCACGCTGAACCCCCCCGGCCCGCAGGCTGGACACCCCCTCCCCACCCCACGCTGAACCCCCCCGGCCCGCAGGCTGGACACCCCCTCCCCACCCCACGCTGAACCCCCCCGGCCCGCAGGCTGGACCAGGCCTGCTTTGTTGCCGTCTGCCTCTGCTGATCCAGCCCTGTCATCACAGAGCGCTCGGACACAAAGCCGGTGGAGAGTCAGACAGCATTCCACTACTGAGCCTCCTCAGTCAGTCAGAGGGTGAAGCGCCCGTCGCTCTCTGGTGCTTAGCTGTCACACCATCACTTAGCTGTCACACCATCACTTAGCTGCTGTCATCACTTAGCTGTCACACCATCACTTAGCTGTCACACCATCACTTAGCTGCTGTCATCACTTAGCTGTCACACCATCACTTAGCTGTCACACCATCACTTAGCTGTCACACCATCACTTAGCTGCTGTCATCACTTAGCTGTCACACCATCACTTAGCTGTCACACCATCACTTAGCTGTCACACCATCACTTAGCTGTCACACCATCACTTAGCTGCTGTCATCACTTAGCTGTCACACCATCACTTAGCTGTCACACCATCACTTAGCTGTCACACCATCACTTAGCTGCTGTCATCACTTAGCTGTCACACCATCACTTAGCTGTCACACCATCACTTAGCTGCTGTCATCACTTAGCTGTCACACCATCACTTAGCTGTCACACCATCACTTAGCTGCTGTCATCACTTAGCTGTCACACCATCACTTAGCTGTCACACCATCACTTAGCTGCTGTCATCACTTAGCTGTCACACCATCACTTAGCTGTCACACCATCACTTAGCTGTCACACCATCACTTAGCTGTCACACCATCACTTAGCTGCTGTCATCACTTAGCTGTCACACCATCACTTAGCTGTCACACCATCACTTAGCTGTCACACCATCACTTAGCTGCTGTCATCACTTAGCTGTCACACCATCACTTAGCTGCTGTCATCACTTAGCTGCTGTCATCACTTAGCTGTCACACCATCACTTAGCTGTCACACCATCACTTAGCTGTCACACCATCACTTAGCTGTCACACCATCACTTAGCTGCTGTCATCACTTAGCTGTCACACCATCACTTAGCTGTCACACCGTCACTTAGCTGTCACACCATCACTTAGCTGCTGTCATCACTTAGCTGTCACACCATCACTTAGCTGTCACACCATCACTTAGCTGTCACACCATCACTTAGCTGTCACACCGTCACTTAGCTGTCACACCATCACTTAGCTGCTGTCATCACTTAGCTGTCACACCATCACTTAGCTGTCACACCATCACTTAGCTGTCACACCATCACTTAGCTGTCACACCATCACTCAGCTGTCATACCATCACTTAGCTGCTGTCATCACTTAGCTGTCACACCATCACTTAGCTGTCACACCATCACTTAGCTGTCACACCATCACTTAGCTGTCACACCATCACTTAGCTGCTGTCATCACTTAGCTGTCACACCATCACTTAGCTGCTGTCATCACTTAGCTGTCACACCATCACTTAGCTGTCAAAAAAAGAAAAAATTTGACTTTTTAATTGCTGTTTTTACCTGTTTTTACCAAAGGAAAACCTCAAACTCTTATGAAGAGGAGAAAAACAACTGGCTGTGTAGACCTATTTTTTAATAAAACACAGAAGAGGAGACAAAACACTGGTGTCTGTAGACCGACTTTGAAATAAAACCCTGAACTATTCAGGTATATTTGAGTCCTTCCCTTATTTGTGGAACATTTATAAAATAGAAATGGTCCACTTTGAAAAAAGAATACCATGTGTAGACCTACTTTGAAATAACACACAGAAAAGGAGAAAAAACACTGGCATCTGTAGACATTGCATTACTGGGATTATAAAGCAACAAAAAGAAAAAATGTGACTTTTTAATTGCTGTTTTTACCTGTTATAACAAAGGAAAACCTCAAACTCTTATGAAGAGGAGAAAAACAACTGGCTGTGTAGACCTATTTTTTAATAAAACACAGAAGAGGAGACAAAACACTGGTGTCTGTAGACCGACTTTGAAATAAAACCCTGAACTATTCAGGTATATTTGAGTCCTTCCCTTATTTGTGGAACATTTATAAAATAGAAAGTAAACCTCAAACTCTTATGAAGAGGAGAAAAACAACTGGCTGTGGAACTGGTTGTGGAACATTTATAAAATAGAAATTGTCCACTTTGAAAAAAGAATACCATGTGTAGACCTACTTTGAAATAACACACAGAAAAGGAGAAAAAACACTGGCATCTGTAGACCTACTTTGAAATAAAACCCTGAACTATGCAGCTCTATTAGAGTCCTTCCCTTATTTGTGGAAAATCTATAAAATAAAAAGTAACATTTTCATTGTTCGCAAATTTCTCACCACATATCAGGCATACAGGTAAGCCTTTTGTTGACTAAATATCTTAGTTGATGAAATATTTTTTCATTTCAGTGTCACAGTATGACATCGATCTCAAATTTTTTTTTTTTTTTTTGGGCCAGGGAGCCACAGCTGATTGGCTAAAGAGCCGCATGCGGCCTCGAGGCCGCAGGTTGCCGACCCCTGACTTAGCTGCTGTCATCACTTAGCTGTCACACCATCACTTAGCTGTCACACCATCACTTAGCTGTCACACCATCACTTAGCTGCTGTCATCACTTAGCTGTCACACCATCACTTAGCTGTCACACCGTCACTTAGCTGCTGTCATCACTTAGCTGTCACACCATCACTTAGCTGTCACACCATCACTTAGCTGCTGTCATCACTTAGCTGTCACACCATCACTTAGCTGTCACACCGTCACTTAGCTGCTGTCATCACTTAGCTGTCACACCATCACTTAGCTGTCACACCATCACTTAGCTGTCACACCATCACTTAGCTGCTGTCACACCATCACTTAGCTGTCACACCATCACTTTCTTGTCACATTTATTGAAAGGCAACTTTAAAAACATTATGAAATTAACTGCGAGGATGGGAATATGTGAAAAATTATAATGTTATTTTACAAATTGTTGTGTAATTGAATGCTACAAATAGCCTAAGTATTACCGCAAACGGCGCAAAGTGTTTTGCAAAAAGGTTCACACTGAGGCTGCGTTCACACTGTAGACTGAGGCTGCGTTCACACTGAGGCTGAGGCCGCGCCCCGGGGACCAATCTAAGTGCTCCTGTCAACCTTCCCAATCTTCCCAACCCCCCCTCCCCACCCCACGCTGAACCCCCCCCGGCCCGCAGGCTGGACCCCCCCTCCCCACCCCACGCTGAACCCCCCCGGCCCGCAGGCTGGACCAGGCCTGCTTTGTTGCCGTCTGCCTCTGCTGATCCAGCCCTGTCATCACAGAGCGCTCGGACACAAAGCCGGTGGAGAGTCAGTCAGCATTCCACTACTGAGCCTCCTCAGTCAGGCAGAGGGTGAGGCGACCGTCCCTCTCTGGTGCTTAGCTGTCACACACCATCACTTAGCTGTCACACCATCACTTAGCTGCTGTCATCACTTAGCTGTCACACCATCACTTAGCTGTCACAACGTCACTTAGCTGTCACACCATCACTTAGCTGTCACACCATCACTTAGCTGTCACACCATCACTTAGCTGTCACACCGTCACTTAACTGTCACACCATCACTTAGCTGTCACACCATCACTTAGCTGTCACACCATCACTTAGCTGTCACACCATCACTTAGCTGTCACACCATCACTTAGCTGCTGTCACACCATCACTTAGCTGCTGTCACACCATCACTTAGCTGTCACACCATCACTTTCTTGTCACATTTATTGAAAGGCAACTTCAAAAACATTATGAAATTAACTGCGAGGATGGGAATATGTGAAAAATTATAATGTTATTTTACAAATTTTTGTGTAATTGAATGCTACAAATAGCCTAAGTATTACCGCAAACGGCGCAAAGTGTTTTGCAAAAAGGTCGGCAATAGTCTCGTCTCGCATGTTAAGAAAAACATATATAATACTCTTCGCGTAAATCAGGGGTTAGAGCAGAAGTTAAAACGGAAACACAAAGCAGATGCTGCTAGCGGGTCGCTGTGTACTTTCTGACCCTGAGCGGTAATTAAAGAGTAGCTTTAGACGAGACCCGCTGTGAAGGCAGAGGAACTCACTCTACATATTAATACTATATCTATATCTGTACATATCTCTTACCTACTCTTACTAGTTACACTGCTGGCCAGTATGACTTACTACCATAGTGTCTTTATACCTGTATCACTGTACATATTAATACTATATCTATATCTGTACATATCTCTTACCTACTCTTACTAGTTACGCTGCTGGCCAGTATGACTTACTACCATATTGTCTTTATACCTGTATCACTGTACATATTAATACTATATCTATATATGTACATATCTCTTACCTACTCTTACTAGTTACACTGCTGGCCAGTATGACTTACTACCATAGTGTCTTTATACCTGTATCACTGTACATATTAATACTACAACTCTGTACGTACATCTGATTAGCACTACAGTCAGTAGTACTGATTTATATATTTTATACCCAGTTTAATCACCTGTATACATTGTATATTACTGCTGCACTTTACTGTTACATTTGCTCTCTGGTTGGACGACAAACTTCCTTTCGTTGTACTGTACTTGTGCTGCATGACTAATCTAATGTAATCTAATCTTGTGCTGTATATTGACAATAAATTAGAATCGAATCGAATCTACAGAGATTTCTTTTTGGGAGGGGGGGGGGGGTGCAACGCATGGTATATTCTCAGGATTCCTATGGTAGTCTATGAACTGTATTTATGGGGGAAGCAGAGAGACAGGAAGTGAGGTCAGAGCAGCAGAGACAGGAAGTGAGGTCAGAGCAGCAGAGACAGGAAGTGAGGTCAGAGCAGCAGAGACAGGAAGTGAGGTCAGAGCAGCAGAGACAGGAAGTGAGGTCAGAGCAGCAGAGACAGGAAGTGAGGTCAGAGCAGCAGAGACAGGAAGTGAGGTCAGAGCAGCAGAGACGGGAAGTGAGGTCAAAGCAGCAGCTAGGCAGGAAGTGAGGTCAGAGCAGCAGAGACAGGAAGTGAGGTCAGAGCAGCAGAGACAGGAAGTGAGGTCAGAGCAGCAGAGGGTTGCTTCGTGGCTTGTGGTTCCTGATGATGATGTTGAGGTTTCCTGTGCAGCCGGCTGTGGTTCCCAGGGTGGCTCTCCGGGGAAGATGCACGTAGTCGTTTAGGCTCCGTGTTAAAGCCTGTTAAAGCCTGTTAGAGCTGTTAGAGCCGTTAGAGCTGTTAGAGCCGTTAGAGCCGTTAGAGCCGTTAGAGCTGTTAGAGCTGTTAGAGCTGTTAGAGCTGTTAGAGCTGTTAGAGCCGTTAGAGCCGTTAGAGCCGTTAGAGCTGTTAGAGCCGTTAGAGCCTGTTAGAGCCGTTAAAGCCGTTAGAGCCGTTAGAGCCGTTAGAGCCGTTAGAGCCGTTAGAGCTGTTAGAGCCGTTAGAGCCGTTAGAGCCGTTAGAGCCGTTAGAGCTGTTAGAGCTGTTAGAGCCGTTAGAGCCGTTAGAGCCGTTAGAGCTGTTAGAGCTGTTAGAGCTGTTAGAGCCGTTAGAGCCTGTTAGAGCTGTTAGAGCTGTTAGAGCTGTTAGAGCTGTTAGAGCCGTTAGAGCCGTTAGAGCCTGTTAGAGCCGTTAGAGCCGTTAGAGCCGTTAGAGCCGTTAGAGCCGTTAGAGCCGTTAGAGCCGTTAGAGCCGTTAAAGCCGTTAGAGCCGTTAGAGCCGTTAGAGCCGTTAGAGCCTGTTAGAGCTGTTAGAGCCGTTAGAGCCGTTAGAGCCTGTTAGAGCTGTTAGAGCTGTTAGAGCTGTTAGAGCCGTTAGAGCCTGTTAGAGCCGTTAGAGCCGTTAGAGCCGTTAGAGCCGTTAGAGCCGTTAGAGCCGTTAGAGCCGTTAGAGCCGTTAGAGCCGTTAAAGCCGTTAGAGCCGTTAGAGCCGTTAGAGCCTGTTAGAGCCGTTAGAGCCGTTAGAGCCGTTAGAGCCGTTAGAGCCTGTTAGAGCCGTTAGAGCCGTTAGAGCCGTTAGAGCCGTTAGAGCTGTTAGAGCTGTTAGAGCCGTTAGAGCCGTTAGAGCTGTTAGAGGGCAGGTTGAAGTATATGTCTCTGATGTCTTGGTATAGTGGGCAGGTTGAAGTATATGTCTCTGATGTCTTGGTATAGTGGGCAGGTTGAAGTATATGTCTCTGATGTCTTGGTATAGTGGGCAGGTTGAAGTATATGTCTCTGATGTCTTGGTATAGTGGGCAGGTTGAAGTATATGTCTCTGATGTCTTGGTATAGTGGGCAGGTTGAAGTATATGTCTCTGATGTCTTGGTATAGTGGGCAGGTTGAAGTATATGTCTCTGATGTCTTGGTATAGTGGGCAGGTTGAAGTATATGTCTCTGATGTCTTGGTATAGTGGGCAGGTTGAAGTATATGTCTCTGATGTCTTGGTATAGTGGGCAGGTTGAAGTATATGTCTCTGATGTCTTGGTATAGTGGGCAGGTTGAAGTATATGTCTCTGATGTCTTGGTATAGTGGGCAGGTTGAAGTATATGTCTCTGATGTCTTGGTATAGTGGGCAGGTTGAAGTATATGTCTCTGATGTCTTGGTATAGTGGGCCGGTTGAAGTATATGTCTCTGATGTCTTGGTATAGTGGGCAGGTTGAAGTATATGTCTCTGATGTCTTGGTATAGTGGGCAGGTTGAAGTATATGTCTTTGATGTCTTGGTATAGTGGGCAGGTTGAAGTATATGTCTCTGATGTCTTGGTATAGTGGGCAGGTTGAAGTATATGTCTTTGATGTCTTGGTATAGTGGGCAGGTTAAAGTATATGTCTCTGATGTCTTGGTATAGTGGGCAGGTTGAAGTATATGTCTCTGATGTCTTGGTATAGTGGGCAGGTTGTTAAGAAGTGGAGCTCGGTTTCCACATCTTCTTGTGTGCAGTGGGTGCACAGTCTGTCTTCTCTTGGGAGCCAGGTCTGCCTATGGCGGCCTTTCTCGATGGCTAGGCTGTGCTCGCTGAGTCTGTACCTAGTCAAGGATCTTCTTAGTTTTGGATCAGTCACAGTGCTCAGGTATTCTGCCACTGTGTACTCTCTGTTTAGGGCCAAATAGTCCCAGAACCATCTGGCTGAGTGGGCATCTATCAAGGGTCTCTCTGTAGGTGAGAGCTTTGTTGTGGAGTGTGTCTGGGTCACTTTCTTTTAGGTGATGCTTATAGAATTGAAATGCTCTTTTTTGGATTTTGATGATTAGTTAGGATCTTCCTAGTTCTGCTCTGCATGCATTATTTGGTGTTTTCCGTTGGGTGCGGAGAATGGATTTGCAAAATTCTGCATGCAGAGTCTCAATTGGGTGTTTGTCCCATTTGGTGAAGTCTTGGTTTGCAAGTGGGCCCCAGACTTCACAACCATACAGGGAAATTGGTTCTATGACGGAGTCTAATATTCTGAGCCAGATTTTGATTGGAATGTCTAACTTGATGTTCCTTTTGATGGCATAGAAAGCCCTTCTTGCTTTGTCTCTCAGGTCGTTCACAGCTTGATTGAAGTTCCCTGTAGCACTGGTGTTTGGGCCGAGATAGGTGTCATTTTTTTGTGTGTTCTAGGGAAATTGTGTCTAGGAGGAATTTGTGTTTGTGTTGTTGTAGGCTGGGCCTTTTTTGGAATATCATAACTTTAGTTTGGGTTAGATTGACTGTCAGTGCCCATGTCTGGGAGAATTTGTGCGGAAGGTCAAGGTGCTGCTGTAGCCCTTCTTTTGTTGGGGACAGCAGCACCAGGTCATCTGCAAACAGTGGGCTTTTGACTTCTGTGTTTGCTAGGGGGATGCCAGGTGCTGCAGCTTGTTCCAATGTTTTTGCCAGTTCGTTGATGTATATGTTGAAGAGGGTTGGACTCAAACTGCACCCCTGTCTGACCCCACGGCGTTGAGGGAAGAAGTCTGTGTGCTTTTCCTCAATCCTCACAGCACATCGCTGCTGGCGGGACAAAACCTCATAACTCCATTTTAATTTTATAATTTTTTTTATATAAATCAACTCCGTAGATCATCCTCCATATGTGTGTGTGGGTTTTACAAAGTTTAAACAATGGGAAAGCATTAAACCAATCATCTGTCTAAACCTCCTAACTCTATTCGCCCTCAAATCTGTGTTCGTTTTTTTCATCTGCTGAAAAGTTGGGTTTTTGGAGTTATGAGGTTTTGTCCCGCCAGCAGCGACATGTGTTGTTGGTGTACATTGACTTTATGAGGTCGTAGGTTTTCCCTCCAATGCCACTTTCTAACACTTTCTCTCTCCCCCCTCCCCCCATCCCCCCTCCCCCTCCCCCCTCTCCCCCCCCCCCCTCCCCCTCTCCCCCCCCCCTCCCCCCTCTCAGCTGGCAGGTGCGGGGCGTGGCAGCAGGGCTCATGGCTGACCCCCAGAGGTCCAGCAGCAGCCTGCAGAGGAAGAAGCCTCCGTGGCTCAAACTGGACATTCCTGCCCACCTGTCGCTGGACGAGCCGCCCACCTTCGTTCAGGTACCCTATCATGTGTTCAGGTACCCTATCATGTGTTCAGGTACCCTATCATGTGTTCAGGTACCCTATCATGTGTTCAGGTACCCTATCGTGTGTTCAGGTACCCTATCTCGCGGGGTTAGGTACCCTATCATGTGTTCAGGTACCCTATCGTGTGTTCAGGTACCCTATCTCGCGGGGTTAGGTACCCTATCATGTGTTCAGGTACCCTATCATGTGTTCAGGTACCCTATCATGTGTTCAGGTACCATGTGTTCAGGTACACTATCGTGTGTGTAGTGTCCGCTTGTCGCTCCCCAATGGATCGACAAGCGTCCACGATGCACCCGCAATTAATTATCTTACTCAGTCCCAAAGTTTGTGATGTAAATATGGAATGTCCAAAGTTGCTGCTGTTTACAGAGTTTATTGTTGTCCAAAGGTGAATGATAGTGAATGAAGGGTTAAATCAGAACAGTTGTCAATTGCTCCATGGTCAGTTCCAAACGGTGAGACAGGTAGAAAAATGTATCCTCATCACAGGTGCATGGGATTACGGTAATTAGCTAGGCTATTTATAGAAGAGGGGCTATAATGGAGGCGGAGAGCCCCCTAGTGTTCAAACATAAATAAGACACTATTCTAACCAAAATAATAATAATATTAATAACCAAAACACTCATATGGCCTTTACAGTGTGTTCAGGTACCCTATCATGTGTTCAGGTACCCTATCTCATCCTGAAACCACAGCCTTCTCGGAGCTCTTGACTGATTGTATTTCACGCTGTCCTTCCTCTGGTTGTGTCTCCCTCCTCTGGTTGTGCCTCCCTCCTCTGGTTGTGCCTCCCTCCTCTGGTTGTGCCTCCCTCCCCAGCCGGTGAAGAGACAGGGCTTCCTGCGCAGCGTCAGCATGCCGGTGGAGACGTCTCACTTCCAGGCTCCGCCCCGCGAGCTCCTGGACCCCCGCCGCCCCCCCGCGCTGCAGCGCCAGTCCTCCATCACGCAGACCATCAAGAGGTGAGCGGGGGGGGGGGGAGGGGGGGGGGGGGCGCAGCGCGGCGGGACATTTACCGGGGGCCAGTTTCTAATTGCAGCCACCCGTAGGTGCTCTTTGAGAGTGGTTTTGAAGGAGGGTAGGGATTCACATTCGGTGGCTCCTGAGTCTAACTGGGGACACTGGTCAGTCTAACTGGGCACACTGGTCAGTCTAACTGGGAACACTGGTCAGTCTAACTGGGGCCACTGGTCAGTCTAACAGGAGAGACACTGGTCAGTCTAACTGGGGACACTGGTCAGTCTAACTGGGAACACTGGTCAGTCTAACTGGGGCCACTGGTCAGTCTAACTGGGGACACTGGTCAGTCTAACTGGAGACACTGGTCAGTCTAACTGGGGCCACTGGTCAGTCTAACAGGAGAGACACTGGTCGGTCTAACTGGGGACACTGGTCGGTCTAACTGGGGACACTGGTCGGTCTAACTGGGGACACTGGTCAGTCTAACTGGAGACACTGGTCGGTCTAACTGGGGACACTGGTCAGTCTAACTGGGGACACTGGTCAGTCTAACTGGAGACACTGGTCAGTCTAACTGGGGACACTGGTCAGTCTAACTGGAGACACTGGTCAGTCTAACTGGGGACACTGGTCAGTCTAACTGGAGACACTGGTCAGTCTAACTGGAGACACTGGTCAGTCTAACTGGAGACACTGGTCAGTCGCAGAGCTGCACCTAATCTCCCGACGCGATGCCTCTTTTTCTGTGACTGTCCTTTTCTCTGAACTGCTTTCTATTTGCACGTCTGCGTCTGATCAACCTCGTAACACGATGCTTCATGCCTTCTTCATGTTATGGCCTTTTACACTGTCAATGGAAAGACAAAAGACTAGTCCTCTTTAGCTAATAGGGATGGGCATCGATATTAGAATATTCTAATAGTTGAACAAAAATGTAATAGTTCAAAAATATATATTTCCCCTCGTTTTTACCAGCAACTACACTGTGTAGTAGTGTATTGAGAGGGGACATTATTAACTGTGACACCGCTGAACGGCATGCTGGGTACAGCTCGCTGGCTAGCCAGGTAGCATTTATAACAGTCTGTTAACAGCCGGGGAGAACAGAAAAGAAAGATGAAGAAAGAGAGACCGGAGAATGATGTTACATCATGGTGGCAACGTTGTGTACGTTTGCCGTGTTGTTTCACTAAGTTCACACAGTTCAAGCATCAGTGAAGTTCAGAATGAATGCTTTTGTTCCTGGAAATACACTTGCTGCCTGGTCTGCTAGCGTTAGCTGTTGACAGCAGCCAGCTAGCTCACTTGGTGGATTATCTCGCGTTCGCTATTAAGTCAAAACAAGAATGTTAACCTGGGGGGGGGGGGGGGGGGGGGGGGGATTAGAATATTGGGTTAGTATTGGAATAGCTCCCAGTGATCCAATAGTGGTTTTAGAGCTCTGCCCATCCCTATTACCTAACATGATCTACTTAACTCTCTGCAACCTGGATGGTGTCACTGTCACTGTCTCGCTTCTTTCTTTCTCACTGGCTCTTCTTGTCTCTTTCCTCCTCCTGTCTCTACTGTGGTCTCCTCCTTCCCGCTCTGTCGTTCCTCTCCTCCTCCTCCCTGCTCTGTTCTTCCTCTCCTCCCTGCTCTGTTCTTCCTCTCCTTCCTGCTCTGTTCTTCCTCTCCTTCCTGCTCTGTTCTTCCTCTCCTCCCTGCTCTGTTCTTCCTCTCCTCCCTGCTCTGTTCTTCCTCTCCTCCCTGCTCTGTTCTTCCTCTCCTTCCTCTCCTTCCTCCTCTCCTTCCTGCTCTGTTCTTCCTCTCCTTCCTGCTCTCTCGTTCCTCTCCTCCTCCTCCTCCCCCCCCCCCGCCCCGCCCTCCTCAGCAGCAGGAGGGTTCACTTTGGAGAGATTAACACGGTACCAGTTAAAGGCCCGCGGGCCGGCCCGGCGCTGCACCAGGAAACACCACTCTCTCTCCAGAACCCTGCTCAGGTACCGGCCGCCTCCATCACCGGGCCAGGGGGTCATCGGGGGTCATCGGGGGGTCATCGGGGGTCATCGGTAGAGTCCAGGGGTTCTCAAACGTTTTTATAACGCAACCCCTTTTTTTTTCTTTTTTTTTTTGGGACCCCACACAATTTCAACGTGGAATTAAGGAATATCAAAATAAAAGCATAGGTTGTTGAACTTGATCATGCATATTTATTAGAACATTTTATTACAGCACTGTTATCAATACACATTTATAAAACGAGGCATATTTAGCCAAAATATGTTGCCAGAACATAAAAAAATTATTAAAAATGTACTTTTTTTTTTTTGTAATACTTGCCAATGCCCAACTACCACACGCCTCCTCCGACACATGTAGAGTCAGCCGGCCGCTTCTTTTCACCCGACAGCGAGGGAGGAGTTCTCACTGGGGGAACGTAACGCGTGCAGAGAGGTTCACGCTATCTCCCCCCGAACCCCTCCCTGCTGAACGGGCACCGCCTGTCACCTTTTGTCACAATTTGGGTCGCGACCCGTAGTTTGAGAACCACTGGTAGTAGACCATGATGCATGACTGGCTGTCTCAAGCGTCGGCCTGGAGGCATATTGCTGATGTAGATGGTTATACAGACAGTAGATGGTAATAACGGCCGTCGTCTGTCCCACTCTCCTCCCTGCCTCTTACTGGCATCGCGCTGAGTCATCATCTCACAGTGGAGGGATTCTGCTGAGTCATAACAGGAGGAGCCCGGAGACACACCGGTCATTCTGCTGAGTCATAACAGGAGGAGCCCGGAGACACACCGGTTCATTCTGCTGAGTCATAACAGGAGGAGCCCGGAGACACACCGGTCCATTCTGCTGAGTCATAACAGGAGGAGCCCGGAGACACACCGGTCATTCTGCTGAGTCATAACAAGCGGTCCATTTTCCTGGAACAAACATTACTTCCGCTCAGAGCCGCACTGACAACCAAACTGGCAGCCTGCCCGTCCATAAGGGACCACACACACACACACACACACACACACACACACACACACACACAC
>NC_140178.1:1877636-1880136 GCF_963971535.1 Notolepis coatsorum
CACGGGAGGCAGGCAGGCCAGTCGATACGGGGCTCCTTTGGGAAGCGGGGGACGGAGCAGGAAAGGGGCAAAGCAAGGAGCCGACAAGAGACCCCGGCAGCACAATGGACATTGGACCACGGAGGCGAATCTGACATTCTTTTAAGCCTACTGTACAGGGAGGGGGGGGGGGGAATCGCCTACTGTACGGAGAGGGAGGGGGAGCCTACTGTACAGAGAGGGGGGGGGAGCCTACTGTACGGAGAGGGGAGGGGGGGGAGGGAGTCGCCTACTGTACGGAGAGGGAGGGGGGGAGGGAGTCGCCTACTGTACGGAGAGGGAGGGGGGGGGGAGTCGCCTACTGTACGGAGAGGGAGGGGGGAGTCGCCTACTGTACGGAGAGGAAGGGGGGGGAGTCGCCTACTGTACGGAGAGGGAGGGGGGGGAGGGAGTTGCCTACTGTACGAGAGGAGGGGGGGGGAGTCGCCTACTGTACGGAGAGGGAGGGGGGAGGGAGTCGCCTACTGTACGGAGAGGAAGGGGGGGGGAGTCGCCTACTGTACGAAGAGGGAGGGGGGGGAGTCGCCTACTGTAGGGAGAGGAAGGGGGGGGAGTCGCCTACTGTACAGAGAGGGAGGGGGGGGAGGGAGTTGCCTACTGTACGGAGAGGAAGGGGGGGGAGTCACCTACTGTACGGAGAGGGAGGGGGGGGGGAGTCGCCTACTGTACGGAGAGGAGGGGGGGGGGGAGTCGCCTACTGTATGGAGAGGAAGGAGGGGGGAGTCGCCTACTGTACGGAGAGGAAGGAGGGGGGAGTCGCCTACTGTACGGAGAGGGAGGGGGGACGAAGGAGTCGCCTACTGTACAGAGAGGGAGGGGGGGACGAAGGGAGTCGCCTACTGTACAGAGAGGGAGGGGGGACGAAGGGAGTCGCCTACTGTATGGAGAGGAAGGGGGGGGAGGGAGTCGCCTACTGTACGGAGAGGGAGGGGGGGAGTCGCCTACTGTACGGAGAGGGAGGGGGGGAGTCGCCTACTGTACAGAGAGGGAGGGGGGGGGGGAGTCGCCTACTGTACGGAGAGGAAGGGGGGGGGGGAGTCGCCTACTGTACGGAGAGGGAGGGGGGGGGGAGTCGCCTACTGTACGGAGGAGGGAGGGGGGGGAGGGAGTCGCCTACTGTACGGAGAGGGAGGGGGAGGGGAGGGAGTTGCCTACTGTACGGAGAGGGAGGGGGGGGGAGGGAGTCGCCTACTGTACGGAGAGAAACGGGGGGGGGGTCGCCTACTGTATGGAGAGGAAGGGGGGGGAGGGAGTCGCCTACTGTACGGAGAGGAAGGGGGGGGGAGTCGCCTACTGTATGGAGAGGGAGGGGGGGAGTCGCCTACTGTATGGAGAGGGAGAGGGGGAGGGAGTCGCCTACTGTACGGAGAGGAAGGGGGGGGGAGTCGCCTACTGTATGGAGAGGGAGGGGGGGAGTCGCCTACTGTATGGAGAGGGAGGGGGGGGGGGGGAGTCACCTACTGTACGGAGAGAAAGGGGGGGGAGTCTCCTACTGTATGGAGAGGAAGGGGGGGGAGTCGCCTACTGTACGGAGAGGGAGGGGGGGGAGGGAGTCGCCTACTGTACGGAGAGAAAGGGGGGGAGTCGCCTACTGTATGGAGAGGAAGGGGAGGGGGGAGTCGCCTACTGTACGGAGAGGAAGGGGGGGGAGTCGCCTACTGTACGGAGAGGGAGGGGGGGGAGGGAGTCGCCTACTGTACGGAGAGAAAGGGGGGGGAGTCGCCTACTGTATGGAGAGGAAGGGGAGGGGGGAGTCGCCTACTGTACGGAGAGGAAGGGGGGGGAGTCGCCTACTGTACGGAGAGGGAGGGGGGGGAGGGAGTCGCCTACTGTACGGAGAGAAAGGGGGGGAGTCGCCTACTGTATGGAGAGGAAGGGGAGGGGGGAGTCGCCTACTGTACGGAGAGGGAGGGGGGGAGTCGCCTACTGTACGGAGAGGGAGGGGGGGAGTCGCCTACTGTACGGAGAGGGAGGGGGGGGGTCGCTCTGTGAAGAGCGGTGGCTGTGGGCCGTGAGTCGGAGCCGGCGGTAGATTCAAATAACTGTCGTGATTGTTTTTTTTTATTGTATTATAGTTTTTATGACTTTGTATGTATACTGTATTTTTATATTTCTTGTAGTATTTCTGTTTTTATATTGTACAGCCCTTTGGTACAACTTCGGTTGATTTTTAAATCTGCTATATAAATAAAGTTGACCTTGACCTTTGAACTGTAGTAAACGTGACACTGGCTCAGAGCAGAAGGTCACACCTGGTCCTTCATGTCGCTGCTGCAAACGCAGACGTATTTCTCTCATATTTTTATAATCAGAGTTTAATTATATATTGTTTACACCGTTTATTTTTCTCATATTTTTTATATTCAGAGTTAATTATATTGTTTACACACCGTTTATCTTTCTCATCTTTTTATATTCAGAGCCAATTTTATTGCCTTTATTAATTTATGTATTTCTACTA
>NC_140178.1:1885136-1887636 GCF_963971535.1 Notolepis coatsorum
CCACATTATGTTTTGAGTAGATAAAACTCATAGTTTTTGATTGACTTGGAATTATTCACTTATTAAGTAAGTATAATGTAAAAGCATAACTTAAGTACAACTTAAGATAATTAAGTAGATACAGACTGTAAACCGCATTATGTTTTGAGTAAATAAAACTCATAGTTTTTGATTGACTTGGAACTATTCACTTATTAAGTAAGTATAATGTAAAAGCATAACTTAAGTACAACTTAAGATAATTAAGTAGATACAGACTGTAAACCGCATTATGTTTTGAGTAAATAAAACTCATAGTTTTTGATTGACTTGGAACTATTCACTTATTAAGTAAGTATAATGTAAAAGCATAACTTAAGTACAACTTAAGATAATTAAGTAGATACAGACTGAAAACCGCATTATGTTTTGAGTAAATAAAACTCATAGTTTTTGATTGACTTGGAATTATTCACTTATTAAGTAAGTATAATGTAAAAGCATAACTTAAGTACAACTTAAGATAATTAAGTAGATACAGACTGTAAACCGCATTATGTTTTGAGTAAATAAAACTCATAGTTTTTGATTGACTTGGAACTATTCACTTATTAAGTAAGTATAATGTAAAAGCATAACTTAAGTACAACTTAAGATAATTAAGTAGATACAGAGTGTAAACCGCATTATGTTTTGAGTAAATAAAACTCATAGTTTTTGATTGACTTGGAATTATTCACTTATTAAGTAAGTATAATGTAAAAGCATAACTTAAGTACAACTTAAGATAATTAAGTAGATACAGACTGTAAACCGCATTATGTTTTGAGTAAATAAAACTCATAGTTTTTGATTGACTTGGAACTATTCACTTATTAAGTAAGTATAATGTAAAAGCATAACTTAAGTACAACTTAAGATAATTAAGTAGATACAGACTGAAAACCGCATTATGTTTTGAGTAAATAAAACTCATCGTTTTTGATTGACTTGGAACTATTCACTTATTAAGTAAGTATAATGTAAAAGCATAACTTAAGTACAACTTAAGATAATTAAGTAGATACAGACTGAAAACCGCATTATGTTTTGAGTAAATAAAACTCATCGTTTTTGATTGACTTGGAACTATTCACTTATTAAGTAAGTATAATGTAAAAGCATAACTTAAGTATAACTTAAGATAATTAAGTAGATACAGACTGAAAACCGCATTATGTTTTGAGTAAATAAAACTCATAGTTTTTGATTGACTTGGAACTATTCACTTATTAAGTAAGTATAATGTAAAAGCATAAATTAAGTACAACTTAAGATAATTAAGTAGATACAGACTGTAAACCGCATTATGTTTTGAGTAAATAAAACTCATCGTTTTTGATTGACTTGGAACTATTCACTTATTAAGTAAGTATAATGTAAAAGCATAACTTAAGTACAACTTTATTAACAGATTGCAGAATGGGTATAGAGGTGTGATAGGTGTGATAGGTGTGATAGGTGTGAGAAGTGTGATAGGTGTGATAGGTGTGATAGGTGTGAGAGGTGTGATAGGTGTGATAGGTGTGAGAGGTGTGATAGGTGTGAGAGGTGTGATAGGTGTGAGAGGTGTGAGAGGTGTGATAGGTGTGAGAGGTGTGATAGGTGTGATAGGTGTGAGAGGTGTGAGAGGTGTGATAGGTGTGAGAGGTGTGATAGGTGTGAGAGGTGTGATAGGTGTGAGAGGTGTGATATGTGTGATAGGTGGGATCGGTGTGAGAGGTGTGATAGGTGTGAGAGGTGTGATAGGTGTGAGAGGTGTGAAAGGTGTGAGAGGTGTGAGAGGTGTGATAGGTGTGAGAGGTGTGAGAGGTGTGAGAGGTGTGATAGGTGTGAGAGGTGTGAGAGGTGTGATAGGTGTGAGAGGTGTGATAGGTGTGATAGGTGTGAGAGGTGTGAGAGGTGTGATAGGTGTGAGAGGTGTGAGAGGTGTGAGAGGTGTGATAGGTGTGAGAGGTGTGATAGGTGTGATAGGTGTGAGAGGTGTGAGAGGTGTGATAGGTGTGAGAGGTGTGATAGGTGTGAGAGGTGTGATAGGTGTGAGAGGTGTGATATGTGTGATAGGTGGGATCGGTGTGAGAGGTGTGATAGGTGTGAGAGGTGTGATAGGTGTGAGAGGTGTGAAAGGTGTGAGAGGTGTGAGAGGTGTGATAGGTGTGAGAGGTGTGAGAGGTGTGATAGGTGTGAGAGGTGTGAGAGGTGTGATAGGTGTGAGAGGTGTGATAGGTGTGATAGGTGTGAGAGGTGTGATAGGTGTGAGAGGTGTGATAGGTGTGAGAGGTGTGATAGGTGTGAGAGGTGTGATATGTGTGATAGGTGGGATCGGTGTGAGAGGTGTGATAGGTGTGAGAGGTGTGAAAGGTGTGAGAGGTGTGAGAGGTGAGATAGGTGTGAGAGGTGTGATAGGTGTGAGAGGTGTGAGAGGTGTGAGAGGTGTGATAGGTGTGAGAGGTGTGATAGGTGTGATAGGTGTGAGAGGTGT
>NC_140178.1:1892636-1943318 GCF_963971535.1 Notolepis coatsorum
GAGAGAGATATTAATTCACGCTCTCATTCATCTCCGCTCTCTCTCTCCCTCCCTCCCTCTCTCTCTATCTCCTCTCTCTCTCTATCTCCTCTCTCTCGCTCTCTCTATCTCCTCTCTCTCGCTCTCTCTCTATCTCCTTCTGATTGATGGTTAAACATTCAAACTGTGAAAATTATGATCATGTTTTTGTAAGCTAATATATAGTATGAACTTGTTATATTGAGTTGTAAGTTATTCTGGTATATGTTTCATGGAGGTCTAAACGTTGTATTTTTTCCCTTGCCTTTCAGGTAGCAAGTGCTGCTGGGAAATATTCAAATGAGCCAAACAGTAAGCTGATTATTTTTAAATATAAAAACACATTTGTGAGATGGGACTGTATCGTTGAGACCAGAACATAGTTTATTAATCTGTTTCCACAGAGCTCAGTTTTTTCTCATAGTTCCAATATGGTAGTCTGGCAGTGTAAATTGTGTGCAGCTTCTTTGACTTCTAGAATACAGTTATTTAAACACTACAGACTGCAACACAGCCACTTTTCCAGAGTCAGTCCTCTTCCATGCCTCCATACTGATTGTATCTGTAAATTTAAAACGCTAAATGCATTAAGTACTCATTTGTCAAGATATCATACTGCACAACTTAGCAGTAGACCAGAACAGAGTCTGAGCCCTGTGGTAATAAAATGCCCTTTGTGCGCATTTCGGGAACCCTTTTCTGAATCAATTTTCTTAAGTCATCTCAGAAAGCATTTAAAAAATAATGAAACAGTGACATGCCCATATAAGGATTGTAGCTATAGCACAAATGTTTACTCTTCATTCAATTGCCATAAAAACAGAGTACACCAATTAAGTCTTGCATCAGACTTAAAAGCTGTCGTTGTTGAGGATCCCCAAGACAGGATTTCTGAGGTCACTAGTGATTTGCATGAAGAATGTCCAGGCCAGAGCATAGAAGTGGTGGATGATGATGATCAATGTGACACTGACAATCTAAGAAATCAACTTAAAATGAACCTATCTTCCTTGTTCCTAAAGATGCAGGCTATCCTCCATGTCTCAAACACAGCTAACCCTACTGTCCCTACTGTCCATACTAACCCTACTAACCCTACTAACCCTACTGTCCCTACTGTCCCTACTGTCCCTACTAACCCTACTAACCCTACTGTCCCTACTAACCCTACTAACCCTACTGTCCCTACTAACCCTACTAACCCTACTGTCCCTACTAACCCTACTAACCCTACTAACCCTACTGTCCCTACTGTCCCTACTGTCCCTACTAACCCTACTGTCCCTACTAACCCTACTAACCCTACTGTCCCTACTAACCCTACTAACCCTACTGTCCCTACTAACCCTACTAACCCTAACCCTACTAACCCTACTGTCCCTACTAACTCTACTAACCCCTGCTGCATGTTTGGACCATGCGATTTGAGGCCAAGCACTGCTTTTTCAAAAGAGTGGTGCATGACACTCAAAACTTCAAAAATATCTTGAAGACGATGGCAATCAGACACCAACACATGATGGCATATCATCTTGCTTCACCATCATATTTCAAGCCAAAAACCCAGGCATCCAGGGTTGACTCTGTT
Organism: Notolepis coatsorum; assembly: GCF_963971535.1. Classification (NCBI taxonomy): domain Eukaryota; kingdom Metazoa; phylum Chordata; class Actinopteri; order Aulopiformes; family Paralepididae; genus Notolepis; species Notolepis coatsorum. The sequence continues at coordinate 1,894,243 of NC_140178.1, forward strand.
CTGGTTTCATCTCTACCAGCAGTAGTTCAGGTACACATTAGAGGACACACAGTTAGTGACACAATCTACCAGACATCAAAGGTAACCATTGATGGCACAGACTATGTCTGTGGAATGTTTCTCTCCGTCAGAGTCAGTGGTGGACTGTCTACATTTAGCCAAATAGAACAGATCTACCTTGTGAATAACGAGGTTTCTTTTCTGTGTCGAGACTATGACTCCTGGTATATAGAACATCTTAGGTCCTATGAGCTGTCAACCACACAACCACATATGTCCATCTACCTACAGTCTGGTCTCAATGATACAGTCCCACTCTCAGCATATATGATCGATGGTCTGCTGCTGCTGCTGACTCCCAAGCGATTCATTCAAGTGAAACGGAAGGTGAATAGTTATTTTATTAATCGATTATTGTGTCTTTATTCACTTGTTGTGTAATTGACCAGTTTATATTCTGTATAAGTTCATATTCTGTATATGTTAATAATGACGCTTTCTGTGTTGTGTTTATGACTACTCCTTAGGTCCTTGAGCTGCTGTCTGTCGACTGGACCACATCTGTCCACTGTCCATCTACCTGCAGTCTGGTCACAACGATACAGTCCCACTCAGCATACAAGATCGATGGTCTGCTGCTGCTGCTGACTCCCAAGCGATTCATTCAAGTTTCCATAGCACAATGGCAGCTGCCTCCCCACAACCCATGATCCTTCGTGTTGTTGAGACAGACCGGGCTAGAAAATTAAAACTCAGTTCACGACCTGCCTCTGTTGATGCACTGGTCAAGATTATAAAAGAACAGTTGGAAATAGACCTTGACTTCAGTTTGCTGTATGAAGATCCAGACTTTGATGGGAAACTTACTTCCCTTGATGACATTACGGAATTGCCACAAAAAGCTGTTGTGCACATTTCACTTTCGCTCGACTCCAGCTCTCTCGCATCTACTGATATACTTTCAGATATGTCATCTCCAGAACGTCTAAGCAGATGGCCTCCAGGTCCTTTTCCAGTTCCTACATTTGCATTCGATGTTGAGCTGAAACTTAGAGACGGAAACAACGAATTTGAGAAGAACAAGAGACACCTTAAGTTGACAAGAGACCTAAAGCACGACATCTTAGAAAAGCTTGCATCTACAATGTATGCTTTCAAGGCTTATCCAAGTGATAAAGAGATAGCAGTGGCTTCTGCGGCTCTTGTCGCCAAACATCCCTGCTTGAAGGAAGCAGGATCTGAGACCGGCTGCAATGGATGGAAGAACAGCATCAAATTCAAGATGGGCAATTTCAGGAACAAGCTGAGACGGGCAGGATGTGAGGAGGTCACTGTAAATGCTGGAAAAAGAGGTAGAAGCAATCCTGATGGCGAACCTTCACATTCCAACATTAAAAGACCCAAGCGAGCAGAAGTAAACTTCCTACCCAACTATCCCCAAGGAGAGGATTCCTTGAGGCTTGAGCAGTTGAGGCAGACAATTGCTGAAGAAGTCAAGAAGACTGAGAAGAACCTGCCCCTCATTAGAAAGCTGATGCAGACCACATTTGCCCTGCGCCGACAGACCATAGTGAAGTCCAGCCCACCAGTGAAAGAGCTCATGGACCTCTGGCCTGCTCTCAAAATGGAGTCTGAGGTAATATAGATCAGCTCTCTCTTTCCTGTGTTAACATTTGGCACATTCTGTGTGTTTTAAAGTGAAACTTGTGATTCCTAAGCCTGGTTTATATACTCTAGCGGCGCATCTACGTGTGTGTTCTGTGCGCCCCCGCGAGCTAGTCATCAGCGACCGATTCCGCAAAGCATGTAATGACATGGTTGACCAGAAATCCCGCCGTCATGCTCTGAAGCCCAAACCAAACAAAGTAAGAGATCCACCAAGTTGAAGTGACTAATTGATGTTGATATACTATATTGTCCTGCTGTTTTTAAATATAGGTGTATGCAGAGTTCCAGCTGATTACCAACCAGAACCTGCCCAACACATTCTACGCTGAGCTTGACCGCCATCTTCCTCGACTGATGACGTTATTCAGACAGAAGGCGTCCAAAACTGGGAACACAGCAGATGCTTTGGCTCACATTTCAAAAATCCACGATGAACAGGTGAATAGATTATTATACATGTCATAGGTCGAACCTCTGTAACATTGAACAGGTTCAATGATTCAAATGAGCTTTTGAATTTTACAATTAGTCCACCATTGTGTTTGCCATTTTTCTGATTGCATTAAAGATGTGAACATGTTATTTGTGGACATATCTGATTGGACTGTTTAAAATCCGCTTTGTTCAGTAAACATTTCCATATAATACAATTCTTTTTCTTCTTCTTAATCTTACATCTTAATAGGAAATCCATGATGTTCACACCAGGCGTACCACTGTTCTCCATGCCCTGCCTGTGTATCTGCATGAGGAAGTCGCTGGATTTTTCAAAACCTGCACAGTGAGTCAGAGTGAAAATAATTTACAGTACAACTGTATATTAAGTGAACAGTTAATCAAAATGCTAAGTATCAGTCTTCCTTCCTTCCAGGTCTCCCTTGTGAAAGAGATATTTGATCTCGACGGGACTAACCTGGTTAAATAAAAATAACCTTCTCACCAAAAAAATTGTTCTAACTAAAATATAAACAACTTACAAACACAACTCCATATACTTAGCTTTGTGCTGCACTTTGTAGAAACCATGGATTTATTTGTGATTATTATGTCTCTTTCATTCCTTCAGGACACGCCTGATGAGCCAGAGCTTCAGGGTGTTGCAGTGGCCCTCCTTACTGTCATCAGTGACCATGACACAAGTCCAGTTCACTACCAGCCTGTGACAATCTCTGTTGTCATTGAAAGTCACATCATGATCAGCCTCCCCAGATTTGGTGATTCCTTCCTGGTAATGTTTGGACTAATCTATGCACTACACCTCAGCTACCCCAAGGGACTTACCAACAATTTTGAATTCATTCAGAAGATTTTACTAGGTCTAGAAGCTGGTAAACTGTCGCCCAGGTTGCAGACTCTCAAGAATGACTTGATGATGCAATAATTTTTTTTTTTCTGATTTTTCAATGGATTTTCTCCCCGTCCCAATTAGTCGTTGTGCCAATTCCCCCCCCCCCCCTCCCCTACCTGGTGCTGTATGCATGTTCTCCTACGAGCCGGTATAAGGGCGTCCCGAGTCGATCGCACGCTTCCCCCGAGACATGCGCCGACAGCCAGTGACGTCTTTTCACTTGGCAGCGAGGGCTCTCATTGGTGAAGTGTAACGCGTGGGAGGGCACGCTATCTCCACCAAGTCCTGCCCCGCTTAGCAAGCGCTGAGACCTGACCTGTAGGCATCGCTGTCCACAACGCCAGATTCCCACCCGCCAGCTTCCCCACCCCCTAATACTGCCGAATTGTATTAGTGTGAACGGCCAGCCAAGCTGGTGACAACGCAGGGAGTTGGATTCGAACACGCAAATCCAGTGTCTCCAGCGTTGGTGACGAACGCAATCTCCGCTACGTCACCTGACCGCTCTTGCATTAAACTTTTGAAGGTATTATTTTGACATGACAAGGAAATTAATACCTCACCCCACATCCTTCTTTCAGATGAGTTTCTATTCCTTACTGTAGTCAGTGATCATGACACAAGTCCAGTTCACTACCAGCCTGTGACAATCTCTATTGTCATTGAAAGTCATATCATGATCAGCCTCCCCAGATTTGGTGATTCCTTCCTGTAATGTTTGGACTAATCTATGCACTACCCCAAAGCACTTACCAACACCTCAAAAGTGTGTCTATAGAAACTTATCTGAAATGTCTTGTCATGTCAAAATAATACCTTCAAAAGTTGCTGTACTACTTTGCAGATGTTCAGCCAATAGGTCCAAACTACTCAATGTACCTTGTTCTTTATTTTTTATGTAATATGTTTACATTTGAGAGTTTTACAGTTCGAATTTTCTTAACCGTCTATAGCTGGCATTATTGTAATTTCATCCAAGTAAGTTTTAGAGTTGAAAGAGTTTATCAGAATCTCAAAGGCAACATCCAAGTCCCAAACGTTTGTGTCTCGAGGAACAATAGGAGGCAATGGGCATAAATGCCACTCTGCTCTGACTGCTTCCATTGCTTGTAGGCAGTGGTAGAGTTAGTGTTCTCAGTACAGAGTACAAGGCGATATACCAGGAGCCATAAACGCAACACAGAAGCTGTTGTGAAGGATCAGATTAAACCGAATATATATATTTATTTATGGATATATATTTAATAGTATTTGTATATCGTTTGATATCCCCTGTATATTCCTTGTACAATATGCACTGAATATCCCTTTAGTCTACTAACAGCCCATAATAGTTTCATTCTACCATTGGACGAGAACCTGGCGCCAGCAGCCATGCCCCTTGGTTCAAGTTCAATCGTGCCGACCAACATGTCGTGGCAAGCCCGGTTCCGCGTAGGAATACGTCTGGCGAAATACGAATGGTACTATTTGTTCACAGCGCATATATATATGGCGCAAGTAAAGTAGAACTTTCTTTTAGTCCATTAGTCCTTTACCCTCCAACCTAGTAACAGACGCGAAGCCTCACCCACGACGCACGTGTGGTGCAGTAAGGCCTACTTGGCCTCAGAATAGGCATTGAGACATCGTGTGGATTAATAGTTGAATTGTCATAGTTTGGCACTATACCGTCGAGTTGGACGTATTTCTATTAAGCTAATAATAGTCTATTATGTATGGTGCATCGTTCGGTTAGAGTTATAAAGTGAGCAGTACCCCCATCGTTCCTGACGTTATCTGGAGTCTTAACCAGGCTGGGCAGACCACGTGTGGTGCTTGCATCCGAGGAGCTCCGGGCCAGGACGAGTGGACCTGTACATTGGATTACTTTACCCGGACGACGGCGAGCCTTCCACGGCTTGGATTATCTACATGCTTTGGGTGCTTTGATTATTCCATGGATAACGGCCAACACTGCTGAGTGTTGGAACTACCCCCCGGAGAGGAGTCCAGGTGAGACGGCGCTCTACCCCGAGTGAGGTCGCCTCACGTCTCTTCATCTGTGGACCGGCAGCTACCGTCCACCAGAGGGTCCAGCTGTATTCATCTGCGGACCGAGGTTCTGTGGGCATCGTGTTCAGGACTCTGAATTCTCCCAAGAAATCGTCGGCCAGATGGGATACCGCCAGCGGCTCTTCTAACCCCCCCTACTGTCTTACAACCAGCGGGACCCCCCCCCCCTTTAGTGTATCCAGCTATAATCATGTAAGTACCATCGCTATAGTTCCCTAACGAACCAGGTTGTATACTTACTCCCTGCGTAACCAGAGATTGGACATTCAATGTTGATTTACCTACGAATACTCATTTGCCTTACAAGTGCATTTCAAATCATAAATGTCATTAAGTGAACGTTGTATATACCCTTTGCTATATAAAATATTCGATTTATACATTTGTGTGGACTTCGTTTCATCAGGTGGGAAAGTGTTCATCATATCTATATCATGTACTGGATGGCCAGAAGTTAAAGTACAAGCGGTAGTGGTTTAATAATACCATACTTATCAATACAGTCAGGGAATTGTACCCCTCAGTTACAATTGGTCCTTCGAGCCGGATGGTAACTAGTGTAATATTAATATAGTGTTATTAATATTGAAATGGCCTATGATGAACACTCCACGAAACGGTCCTCCTAACGTAGAACGCCCGCAGCGCAGACGACAGCCACCTCAGTACTTAGAGGCTTACGCTGTCAGTCAACTACCTAGCCTTCAACAAACGGTAAACGCGGTAAAAGTAGAAAGTAAAATTATGTCTGACCTTAACGACCAGGTTTCCCCGACCACAGAGGCCCTAGTGGGTTCTAATGTAACTGACCAAGCTCACGGTGGGGACCAGGAGGGAGCTGACATGCCTTTACCCCCCGCCAATACCGAAGAAGTAGTCCCCGACCAGCCCCGGGAGGAAGACAACCCTACAGAGAGAGAACTCTGCACGGAAGAAGAGGAGGAGAGCGCCGAGGAAATAGAGCTCCAGGACTCCCCAACGAGCGGCTCACACAGGAGCGGCTCACCTCTACAACCGTCTTCCCCCAGCGAAGCGGAGAGGATGCTACAACAGGCGTTCCTCGTCAGCCTGACAGCCTCTACCGAACGCGATCGACTTCAGGGTGAACGCGATCGACTTCAGGGTGAACGCGATCGACTCCAGACACAGCAACGGAGCGAAGAAGAGCGCATACGCCTGGAGATGAGACGCCTTCAGACGGAAGAGAATATGGCAAGAGACCGAGCAGACACCCAGCGCGCCGCTGACGGTGCCCAAAGAGAGGCAGAGCGTGACCTCGCTCTCAACCAGCGCGACCTCGCTCTCATCAAGCGCGAAACCGAGCGCGACAGACTACAAGCCGAGCGCGACAAGTTACAAGCGCAGCTAATGGAGCAGCTGATCCTCAAGGCAACACCCTCTCCCTCCGCCAGGGGTTCAAGGAACTTGTCGAGACAACAGTCAAGGGCAGCGTCTCCTAACCGAGCAAGCGACCCTGAACTTGACCAACAGACCAAGCCTATACCCCCCGCAGACCCCCTTCCCAGACCGGTCCAAGCGAGACCCAGCTACAAGGAAGGAGCGGCATACACTGCGGAGAAGCTAAATAAACGACTACAGGATCTAGAGGACCTGATAGAAGAAGAAGAGGGAGAGGAGGAGAACCAAGCCCGACGACAGCACAGTACTCCACCGGACCAGGAGGTCCAGTACAGCCCAGGCTATACCCCCGCGGCGCTGCGCTACAGACCCCCGACTCTATTCACGGGTGAGCACGACGCACGACCAGCCCCGAGGAATAGCACCTGGACCAGCGGGCCATGGTACCCTGTCAGTACCAGCCCACAGAGAGGCGCAAGAGGAGACTCGCCTAGGAGGTCTCTCCCCCAACGCTCGCCGATGTATCAGCCATCCACGGCGTCATACATTGCCACGCCGTCGTTTCCAGACTTCACCTATGAGAATCGAGCACAGTACACGGAGCTCCGGATGTGCTTAGAGACAATGATGGTGGATGTCGCTGATGAACGCCACAAGTATGCAATATTACTGAAGCACCTGAAAGTACCGCGAGCGCACAATATAGCGCTAGCCTATGCCACCTCTACGACCCCATACACCGCGGCTCTAGCAGCGCTGGACCAGAGATATGGACGTATATGGGATTACGTAATCCAAGAGATAAGGCATATTGATCGCCTACCCCCAGCAACAGACAATCGCTCATTAGACGACCTGTCAATCAAAGTGCAGTCCCTGGTAGGGATGCTGGGAGCGCAACGGGAAAAGGGCATGCATGAGCTATACGTCAACTCTAACGTCGAGAGGATTCTAGAGAAGCTGCCACCCGCAAGACAAGAGCGTTTTAGGCGGCAGAGAGACCACCGTGATCCTAACGGTCCCGAACCATCCCTCCTTGATCTAGCCGACTTCCTGGCGAGAGAAGTCAGCAGCTTACGACTGGATACGTTCGTGCGGAGCACGCCAAGCTCCAGAGAGGGACCCAGGAGAATAAACGATGGAAGAAGATCGGTGACTGTCATGCACCAATCAGAGTCAGTACCGAGCAGTAAGAGCCACAGTACCCCCTCGAGAAAAGAGAAGTGGAAGATGGTGTGCCCCTACTGTGAGAAAGAACACTGGCTGTCACAATGTGACCTGTTCACAAAGATGAATGCAGAAGAAGTGAGTCAATGGATAAAGTCCAACAGGCGCTGTTACCGATGTGCGCGCAGTCACATGGCAGCCGAATGCCGCCTAAAGAAAAGGTGCAGTCGGTGTGACGGAGCCCATCTAGATATACTACACGACAGTAACAGAAGACGGCCTTCACCTGCAACATCGAGCGGCACCAAGGCAAGTGTCATGTACATTGACCCCGCCAGCAGCAGCGGCGCCCAAGTGCTCTTAAAGGTAGTCCGTGTGACATTGAGCTACCAAGATAAAGTCATGGACACTTACGCCGTCCTTGATGACGGGTCAGAGAAGACCCTTCTGCTCGCGTCCGCTGCGGCCCAGCTGGGACTGCGGGGGAGCGAGAACCAAATGACGATTCGGACAATAAGAAGAGATTTAAAGATGATAAAAGGCGAGAATGTCTCCTTCACTATCGCAGCAAGCGGGCAGCCAGAGCGACGGTATAGGATTACAAATGCTTTCACCAGCCAAGAAATAGGACTATCGCAGTACACCTACCCCATCGCCAAGCTGATGGATAAATATGTGCACCTGCGTCAACTACCTATCCCGCTCATAGACGGCGCCACCCCGACCCTGCTGATAGGCTCCGACCATGCAGAACTCATAGTCCCGATTGACCGGGTCCATACAGGACCCCGAGGCTGTCCTGCAGCAGTCGAGACCCGCCTAGGGTGGACACTACAAGGCCCCCTCGCTAAATCTCTCAACCGAACAGCAGCCACTAGCTGCCTCCACTCCAGAACGACAGAAGAAGACACCACTCTCCTGCAGCATGTCGAGAGGCTATGGACACTAGAGACAATGCCCTTTAAGAACGAAAAGAAAGATATTCGTTCTAAAGAAGACATTTACGCCATCAACCTACTCGAGCAAGGGACAAAGAGAGTCACAGTCGGCGGAGTGATGAGATACGCAACTCCACTCCTGAGGCGAGAGGGAATGCCCACCTTTCACGCAAAGAAAGACGCCACGGAGCGCTATCTATTGAACACAGAGCGGCGCCTAGCCAAAGACCCCGCTCAAGAGAGTGTGTACCGCGCTGAGATTGAGAAGCTAATCACAGCGGGACATGTGACAAAGATTGACATTAAAGAGGCCGATCAGACGACCGAATCATGGTACGTGCCGCACCACAAGGTCCACCACAACGGCAAGGATCGCATTGTGTTTAACTGCAGCTACCAGATCGGATCCCAAAATCTGAATAAAGAGCTCTTGCCCGGCCCCACACTCGGCCCCTCCCTACTGGGCGTGCTACTGCGCTTCCGCCAGGACAAGGTGGCTATCAGCGGGGATATCAAAGGGATGTTCCTGCAGGTGAGACTAGTGGAGGAGGACAAGCCCCTGCTGCGGTTCCTATGGAGAGAGAGGATCGGAGATGAGAACCCAGCCATCTACCAGTGGGAAGTACTCCCCTTCGGAACCACATGCAGCCCGTGCTGTGCTACATTTGCACTACAGAAACACGTCGCAGAGGACCCAGCAGCAGATGAAGAGGTCCGACACAGTGTGAAGAACAGTTTCTACGTGGACAACTGTTTACAAAGCGTTTCGACTCAAGAAGAAGCCGAGGCTCTCCTAATCAAGCTACGCGCCTCCCTGATCAAAGGCGGCTTTGATCTCAGGCAGTGGGCCAGCAGTGACCCGCACGTATTGCGCAGCCTCTCCCCCGCGGACAAGGCTGCCAGCAGCGAGACCTGGATGGCGACCATCCCAGGAGAAGCCCAAGAAATGACACTAGGACTAGTCTGGCGCTTCAAAACAGACTCGCTCCACTATAGACACAAACCCCTGACTCCAGAGCAGGGAAGGTCGACAGCGACACCGACCACCAGACGGAGTGTGTACAGAACACTCGCCAGACAATATGACCCGTTGGGATGTATTCTACCTTACACCACCAGGGCAAAGATGATTGTACGAGCACTATGGGACAAGGACCAGGGCTGGGACGACCCAATACCCGCACACCTTGCCTCCACATGGAGAGAGTGGGAGACGGAGCTCCGCTCACTCCCAGGCGTTAATATACGCCGCAGCTACTTCCCATCCACAGTGAGGCCAGAGACATGCAAGATGGATCTACACGTCTTCAGTGACGCCTCCGAAGTAGCCTATGGATCGGTGGCCTACTTGCGTGCCCAAGAGAAGGGAGGAGAGATACACACCGCTTTCATCCTGGCTCGCTCAAGAATAGCCCCACGAAAGCAACAATCTATCCCGCGTCTAGAGCTCTGCGCAGCCCTAGCAGGAGCGCATCTAGCCACGTTAATCCAACGTGAACTCACCATTCCGGTGCACAGAACAATCTTGTGGTCAGATTCCACGACAGTACTCACATGGATCAAGTCTGATTCATGCAGATACAAAGTCTTCGTGGGAGTCAGAGTCACCGAGATTCAAGAGTTAACAGAAGCAGCGAGCTGGCGGTATGTGGACACCAAACACAACCCAGCTGACGTCATCACCCGGGGAATGTCCCTGGATGACCTCACCCGTCGCAACATCTACAGTGACGGACCAGAATTCCTCAAGCTCCCGGAAGAAGAGTGGCCTACGCCCACCCCACGGGAAGCAAGTAAAGAGGACGCTGAGAACAAGAAACCTATGTTCTGTGGACTGAGCACAGTCGCCTCCACAGACCCCAACATAGATGACTGCATTACCCTACAGAGTGCGCAGCTAAAGACATTCCTGTGGCACCACCCAGAGATTCAGTCCACCACTGACATTTCAGCAGCTGACTACGAAGAAGCAGAACTTCTTCTACTACAACGAGCCCAGAGAGACTCGTTCCCTGATGAGCTAGACTGTCTACAGGGAGGAAAGCCCGTCCCATCAGACAGCAGACTGCTCCACCTGGCACCCGAGAGTGACGCCCATAATCTCATCAGAGTGGGTGGTCGCCTGCGGAGAGCCCCCGATCTACCGGATGACGTTAAGTACCCGATAGTCTTGAACAGCCGACACAAGGTCACAGAGCTGATCATAAAGAAATACGACGAGGATGTACACCACGCAGGAGCAGAGAGAGTCTTCGCAGAGATCAGACGTCGCTATTGGATACTTCAAGGAAGAGAAGCGGTGCGACGCTTCCAGCGAACCTGTCTAGACTGCCGAAAGTGGCGCGCGCAGCCCAGCATACCCCGGATGGCTGACTTACCCCCCTGTCGCCTCCGACTCGGCGACAAGCCATTCCACTCCACAGGCATGGACTGTTTTGGCCCGTTGTATATAAAGAGAGGAAGAGGAACCGAGAAGCGGTGGGGTATTGTATTCAAATGCATGACCACCAGAGCGATACATATCGAACTCCTTCCGACTATGAGCACAGACTCATTCCTTATGGCCTTCCGAAGATTCACATCACGGAAAGGAAAACCGTCTACATTGTTGTCTGATCACGGGACAAACTTCAAAGGCGGAGAAAGAGAGCTGAGAGAGAGCTTCCAAGCTATGGGCCCAGAACTTAAGACCCACCTCGCTCCATCCCAGATTGACTTCCAGTTTAATCCCCCGAACGCACCCCACTTCGGTGGAACCTGGGAACGAGAAGTACGTTCTATAAAGACAGCCCTGTACGCCGTGCTTGGGGCCCAGACTGTGGCGGAGGAAGTCCTAATGACAGTCCTCACGGAGATCGAGGGAGTATTGAACTCCAAGCCCCTCGGCTACGTCTCCAGTGATGTAGCAGATGTCGACCCAGTCACCCCCAACACACTCTTAATGGGGCGGCTGGACCCCGCGCTACCCCAGACAATGTACAGGCCTGAAGAAGCGAACGGCCGAAGAATGTGGAGGTACAGTCAAGTACTAGCTGACAAGTTTTGGAGCAGCTTCCTACTCCACTACCTACCGTCTCTACAGACCCGCCAGAAGTGGGTAAAAGAGAGAGACAATTTGACAGAAGGAACAGTCGTCATGATTATCGACCAGTCACTACCCAGAGCTATGTGGCCGGCTGGCCGCGTAAGCAAAGTGATCACCGGTGCCGATGGCAAGGTCCGAGCAGCTGAAGTGCTCGTCCAGGGGCGAACTTACACACGACCCGTGGCGAGGCTAATAGAACTGCCCAGACTCCCAGACACTATCGATGATGACCATGACCCCATGACTTTGTGAGTTGACTGACCCTTACAGCGGACCTTGAGTGGTAGACAGTGCGGTTAATCTGTCTCTGCTTAGCTAATTAGGTGGGACTAATTAGGGGGCGGCTGTTGTGAAGGATCAGATTAAACCGAATATATATATTTATTTATGGATATATATTTAATAGTATTTGTATATCGTTTGATATCCCCTGTATATTCCTTGTACAATATGCACTGAATATCCCTTTAGTCTACTAACAGCCCATAATAGTTTCATTCTACCATTGGACGAGAACCTGGCGCCAGCAGCCATGCCCCTTGGTTCAAGTTCAATCGTGCCGACCAACATGTCGTGGCAAGCCCGGTTCCGCGTAGGAATACGTCTGGCGAAATACGAATGGTACTATTTGTTCACAGCGCATATATATATGGCGCAAGTAAAGTAGAACTTTCTTTTAGTCCATTAGTCCTTTACCCTCCAACCTAGTAACAGACGCGAAGCCTCACCCACGACGCACGTGTGGTGCAGTAAGGCCTACTTGGCCTCAGAATAGGCATTGAGACATCGTGTGGATTAATAGTTGAATTGTCATAGTTTGGCACTATACCGTCGAGTTGGACGTATTTCTATTAAGCTAATAATAGTCTATTATGTATGGTGCATCGTTCGGTTAGAGTTATAAAGTGAGCAGTACCCCCATCGTTCCTGACGTTATCTGGAGTCTTAACCAGGCTGGGCAGACCACGTGTGGTGCTTGCATCCGAGGAGCTCCGGGCCAGGACGAGTGGACCTGTACATTGGATTACTTTACCCGGACGACGGCGAGCCTTCCACGGCTTGGATTATCTACATGCTTTGGGTGCTTTGATTATTCCATGGATAACGGCCAACACTGCTGAGTGTTGGAACTACCCCCCGGAGAGGAGTCCAGGTGAGACGGCGCTCTACCCCGAGTGAGGTCGCCTCACGTCTCTTCATCTGTGGACCGGCAGCTACCGTCCACCAGAGGGTCCAGCTGTATTCATCTGCGGACCGAGGTTCTGTGGGCATCGTGTTCAGGACTCTGAATTCTCCCAAGAAATCGTCGGCCAGATGGGATACCGCCAGCGGCTCTTCTAACCCCCCCTACTGTCTTACAACCAGCGGGACCCCCCCCCCCCCTTTAGTGTATCCAGCTATAATCATTTAAGTACCATCGCTATAGTTCCCTAACGAACCAGGTTGTATACTTACTCCCTGCGTAACCAGAGATTGGACATTCAATGTTGATTTACCTACGAATACTCATTTGCCTTACAAGTGCATTTCAAATCATAAATGTCATTAAGTGAACGTTGTATATACCCTTTGCTATATAAAATATTCGATTTATACATTTGTGTGGACTTCGTTTCATCAGGTGGGAAAGTGTTCATCATATCTATATCATGTACTGGATGGCCAGAAGTTAAAGTACAAGCAGTAGTGGTTTAATAATACCATACTTATCAATACAGTCAGGGAATTGTACCCCTCAGTTACAGAAGCGTTATTATTAACATATACAGAATATGAACTTATACAGAATATGAACTGGTCAATTACACAACTAGAGTGAATAAAGACACAATAATTGATTAATAACTATTCACCATTAGCTGGACTCAGTTCCGTTTCACTTGAATGAATCGCTTGGGAGTCAGCAGCAGCAGACCATCGATCTTGTATGCTGAGAGTGGGACTGTATCCTTGAGCCCTTGTAGGCAGTAGTATACTGCCCTGTCAAGGCTAACCGCAGTAACTTGAAAAAAGTTAAAATTTTGTTATGAGTGAAATTGACCTTGTCAATAAATGTTTTATCTTGTGACCAAGTTTCAGATGTTAATGTCGCTCAGTTTTGGAGATATGGGGTTTTAAAAACTGCAGTAACTACAAAATCACACTCAAAACCCAGGCAGACCGCAGTAACTTCCAAACAGTGAAAAATGGCTTTAAAGTGTTTTGACTTGCCATCCAAAATGTGTTATAGGTAAATAGATGATAGTACCCAGATTTAACATGTATTAATGAAGTAATCTTTAGGCATACAAAAATATGACATAATTATTTTAATTAACCCCAAAAAAGCAGATATTGCACTCTGCTGCACGATTTCCTTAAATAATTATACCGGTAATGTACAGGCAAAGTGCAGTAACTTCAAATACAATGTTGTTTTCCCTCCAGCTTTCATAACTTAACCTAGCGAAGTTATGAAAGCTGGAGGGAAAACAACATTGTATTTGAAGTTACTGCACTTTGCCTGTACATTACCTGTATAATTATTTAAGGAAATCGTGCAGCAGAGTGCAGTATCTGCTTTTTTGGGGTTAATTAAAATAACTACGTCATATTTTTGTATGCCTAAAGATTACTTCATTAATACATGTTAAATCTGGGTACTATCATCTATCTACCTATAACACATTTTGGATGGCAAGTCAAAAAACTTTAAAGCCATTTTTCTCAGTTTCACTGTTTGGAAGTTACTGCGGTCTGCCTTGACAGGGCAGTATAGTTAGTGTACTGTATAGTGTTCTTAGTACAGAGTACTGTAGTGTTCTAGTTATCATTCTGCAAACATAACCTGCTCTAAATGACGGATGGTGCCTCTGACATTCTGACTAACTCTTTCAATGAAAACACCATCTTGTTCCATGATACATCATGGAGCAAATACAGCTGCATTTCCATATGTAGGTATGTGCACTATTAACAGTATTGCCAGCTGTATAGCATGTAATGTGGATTGGTATTTTGGTTCCACATTGGCAGGACCCAATATACAGCACAACATTTGTGAATTTTACATGTGCCAAGCGGATTGACAATTTTCAGATAATCTATACATTTTATTCTGTACTGTACATAGATACACTGTGTTATCCCAACGGTCACAATAGTTGCCGTCAACATGTTTGCTCATTCTTGACCACACTATACAAATTTGAGTAATTCAGCCAGGATGTAAACGGCTCTGGTCATGTGCACTGCACATATTGAGACCCTTTATTATTTCAATATTTGCTGGAAATACATTGATACATCATTCAGTAACATTTTCAGAGCCTTATAACAAACATTATTACACTATTGTGACCAGTGGGATTAAATGTGTAATATACATTACATTGTATGTACATGTTATAACATGCATGTATTTATTTTCTATATATATTTTCTATATATATATTTTCAATTTTAACATTGCCATAATGTTGGAGAGGGCAACACAATGTTTTTGTAAGATAAATAGATGTATACTCTTTGAATAGAAATAAATATAAAGAGTTTGAAGTTGTAACACAATGTTTTTGTAAGATAAATAGTTTCGATGAAGAACAAAACCTCCTAAATGCATACAAAAAAAGGGGAAAACTTCATATCTGCACTTTGCGAGGCACTAATACCTGGTCGGTATTGTTAACATACGTGTAATATAGTCCAAAAACAGTGTATACAGTGTTTACAGTGTTATTGTACATTGCTAACATACAGATTATATATGTATACTCTTTGAATAGAAAAAAATAAAAGAGTTGTTTGAAGTTGATATAATGTGCTTGTGTAGTTCTTTTTCTGTTAACTTATTCACATGGATTTTAAAACTGAACCTTAAGTTATAGTAACTGCAAATATTTGAGTTGATTAACTTAAAAATTTGAGTTGATTAACTTAAAAGAAATGAGGCATTAGATTGCCTCAATGTCTTTGAGTTCTGTTAACTTAATCACATGGATTTAAGGTTGAACCTTAAGTCACAGTAACTGAACATATTTGAGTTGCCTCCACTTGAGAACCTTAAGTCACAGTAACTGAACATATTTGAACTGCCTTAACTGAGAACTGTAAGTCACAGTAACTGAACATATTTGAGTTGACACCACTTGAGAACCTTAAGTCACAGTAACTGAATATATTTGAATTGCCTTAACTGAGAACTGTAAGTCACAGTAACTGAACATATTTGAGGTGACTCCACTAGAGAACCTTAAGTCACAGTAACTGAACATATTTGAACTGCCTTAACTGAGAACTGTAAGTCACAGTAACTGAATATATTTGAGTTGCCTCCACTAGAGAACCTTAAGTCACAGTAACTGAACATATTTGAACTGCCTTAACTGAGAACTGTAAGTCACAGTAACTGAACATATTTGAGTTGACACCACTTGAGAACCTTAAGTCACAGTAACTGAACATATTTGAATTGCCTTAACTGAGAACTGTAAGTCACAGTAACTGAACATATTTGAGGTGACTCCACTAGAGAACCTTAAGTCACAGTAACTGAACATATTTGAATTGCCTTAGCTGAGAACTGTAAGTCACAGTAACTGAACATATTTGAGTTGCCTCCACTTGAGAACCTTAAGTCACAGTAACTGAACATAATTGAACTGCCTTAACTGAGAACTGTAAGTCACAGTAACTGAACATATTTGAGTTGACTCCACTTGAGAACTGTAAGTCAGAGTAACTGACCATATTTGATTTGACTTAACTGAGAACCTTAAGTCACAGTAACAGACCATATTTGAGTTGCCTTAACTGAGAATTGTAAGTCTTAGCCAACTGAAAACATTTGAGTTTATCAACTTAAAAAAATTGAGGCATGGGATTACGTCAATTTTTTTAAGTTCTGGAAACTTATTCGGTTTTACAGTGTGATGTCACAGTAGCTGTCATAATAGAACATTGTAGAACATTTGTGTTCTATATATATTCAACAATTCTCTGAGATGTAGTCTTGAGACAGGATAGGGTTCCCCCTCTTGGGGGGGCCCTCCAAGAAAGGAGATGATGTTTGTATTGTGATTGTATGACAAGACGAGCAGAGAAGAAGGAGACAGAGACGATAGAAATGTGTTTTGAAGATGAGAAGAAGAAGAGGAGTGTAAACTTTCTCAAGTGTGGGCAAAGCAAGAATTGTGGAGGGCAGTAATACGCCACGATGCGTCTACACAGCCGGAAATTCAAATAAGAAGAAGAAGAAGATGTAGGGTTCCCCCTCTTGGGGGGGCCCTCCAAGAGAGGAGATGGTGTTTGTATTGTGATTGTATGACAAGAGGAGCAGAGAAGAAGGAGACAGACAAGAGGAGCAGAGAAGAAGGAGACAGACACGATAGTATTGTGTTTTGAAGATGAGAAGAAGAAGAAGAAGAGGAGTGTAAACTTTCTCAAGTGTGGGCGAAGCAAGAATTGCGGAGGGCAGTAATACGCCACGATGCGTCTACACTGCCGGAAATTCAAATAAGAAGAAGAAGAAGAAGAAGAAGAAGAAGAAGAAGAAGAAGAAGAAGAAGAAGATCTCATTGTGCATCTTGCGACAAGATAGATAGACTGAAACCTGCATTTGTCAACCAAGGTGCCTTGCCTACCGTTTTGCTGTAGAACGGTGAGTGTCCACAACAGCTAGCTAGCTGTTCTACTTGAATACTGAATGTTAATATTGAATCAGACAATATTGAATACTGAATGTTAATATCAGACCATATTGTATGACAGTGAAGTTATTGAATCTTTTTGTAGTGTCTCTTTTCGGTGTTGCACTTTTTAGACGGTCCCTGGCTGCGCACTTGCCTCACAGCCGACTGCACATAGAGATCAATATTATTAAATGTACAGCTCCGAGGACGGCTCGTTTAGGTGAAAACAAGGTTGTAGCTCATTGTCTACCTTACTACGATAGGAAAGAGGTGTCCTTTGTGTTTTAAAAACATTTAGCTTAAAAAATGAAGGTTCGAATGTCCGTTCGAAGAACCCTGACAAAGTTTGAATCCCAAAAACAGGCTTCGGGGACGCGTATATGCTAATACCAACGCATTTGTGCGATTTGCGAATCTGATTGGCCACTGACGTTTCTGGTCATGTGACATTTGCACCCAATAGCGTGACGAGCTGTGTCTTTGCCCATTTCCGCGTTGAACAGCCTGCAAACTACCTGGCGTTCTATCGCCATGCTCTTAAGACAAACTCTAACCTTAACCAACTTCGAAAGAGTGCCTAAGCTTAACCGTCGAAAGAACTTGCCGTCACACTCTAAGACAAACTCTAACCTTAACACTTTCAGTGCCCAGCAGGGGGCGCACGATTTAGTGCTTGAATGCCCACCATCCACTTCAATGTTAGCGTTATCGCTTATCAATGACTCATTTTCCAGTCAACATTGTCCAAGCGGATTGTTTTTTTATCGGTTCATTTCCGTTTTATAGCATCTTGAAAAGCCCTCGTTTTCAAGGAAAATAAAAATATTCCATAATAAACGGAATATTCTAGAATACACAAAAACGTTCTAATTGTTCTGCCTATTTATGAATTGTTTTCAAATAAACGCTAGATTATCGATAGTATATGTGTACGTATGCACGCTGGGGCCGCAATCTGATATCTGATCTGATATATTTCCTGATCGCTCGCACAGCCAAACAGCCATATGACACATAGGGAAAAAGCTTATATCTCTGTGAAAACAGGTCTGATTATCCTAAGACTGGTAAAATAGATTCCTTAACTGAGATCAGATGGTATCCAAAAAGATTATTCTAATACCTGATCGCCATTCCAAAAATCTATCCTTTTATTGATCCAACCTATACTGTAAAACACATATTACATGCTGAGGCTCCACAATGACTGGGATCATCTCCGGTTGAGAAGTAAAATGTGGATTCCGGAAAAAAAATGTCTCATCCATATTCATTGAGTCCATTCCAAAAGGGTGCATTACCATCTGGGAGACGATATGAGGCGCTTTTTTCACATCTGAGCTCCTGATGGGGCTGGTTTCCCAACGGTAGACTCGGTTGATGAAATATGAATTCAGATCGCTAATAAAAAAAAATCACGCTAATTGTCGTGCTGGGCATTCAGGGGGCGGACTGCTAACACGTGTTATGTCGTGGCTGGCATTCAAAGTGTTAACCAACTTCGAAAGAGTGCCTAAGCTTAACCGTCGAAAGAACTTGCCGTCACACGATTGGTGCACATGTCACATGGACCAATCGGATTCGCAAATCGCACAAATGCGTTGGTATTAGTATAGGCTTCGGGGACAGCCTTACCAAACAGCTTATTTATATTATTCAAATGGACTCAAACATGTTCCGTTGTGATGTCACAGTATGATGTCATAATAGAACATTCTAGAACATTTGTGATGTCACAGTATGTCAACAGAACATTCTAGAACATTTGTGATGGCACAGTATGATGTCATAATAGAACATTCTAGAACATTTGTGATGTTCACAGTCTGATGTCATAATCAAACATTCTAGAACATTTGTGATGTCACAGTATGATGTCATAATCAAACATTCTAGAACATTTGTGATGTCACAGTATGATGTCATAATAGTACATTCTAGAACATTTGTGATGGCACACTGATGTCATAATCAAACATTCTAGAACATTTGTGATGTCACAGTATGATGTCATAATCAAACATTCTAGGACATTTGTGATCTCACAGTATGATGTCATAATAGCACATTCTAGAACATTTGTGATGTCACAGTATGATATCATAATAGAACATTCTAGAACATTTGTGTTCTATATATATTCAACAATTCTCTCTAGAAGAAGGAGAAACTCTGCCGGAAATTCAAATAAGAAGAAGAAGAAGAAGGAGAAGAAGAAGAGCCCATAAAAAGAATTGCGGAGGGCAGTAATACGCCACGATGCACTCTGCCGGAAATTCAAATAAGAAGAAGAAGATCTCATTGTGCATCTTGAGACAGGATAGATAGATTGTCTATCCTACAACACATAGACTGAAACCTGCATTTGTCAACCAAGGTGCCTTGCCTACCGTTCTGCTGTGGAACGGTGAGTGTCCACAACAGCTAGCTAGCTGTTCTACTTGAATACAGACCAGGCTGCAGAAACAAATGAGTGGGGGGGCATAAAATGTTCTCGGGGGGGGGGGGGCACAATGGTTTTTCAACACAGGTTCCCTTTTATACGTTTCAGCTGGGACAACGCCGCTGTGGCTTGCTAAACTAAACAGCAGAGAGGCCATTGAAAAATCAAATTTCTCTCTGGAAAACTCCAACATTTTGGGAAATTAGCTTACCGTAATTCCTCTAATAGTAACCGGGTCTCAAATACAAGCCGGGTCTCTATTAATGGCCGGGTGCGCTCTTGAGCTAAGCAATTATAAGCCGGCCTCCTACTGAGCTAGTTACTTGATTTCACTTTGAAAACGTTGAAATGACCAGTGACCACCTGTAATTGCACTGTTTACTATTTCATACAGTACTTGGTTTCAATAAATGAACCCAGTACATTTTACTGGGTTCAAACTGACACAAAATGTTGATTTATTCATTATGATCCGTTTGAAAATTTGAAATATAGGCCTCCCTCTTATACAGGCCTCCTCCTAATACAAGCCTGGTACCCGCTACAGTTTAAGCAAATACAAGCCGGGGTTACTATTAGAGGAATTACGGTATTTAACATCTTCCCTGGAGTTAGACAAGAAGATACATACCTTTTTTGTCTCTGTGCATGCATTAGGCTTAGGGAACAGCCGCTCCGTTAGCGTAGCTTAGCTTCATCACTGGAAGTGGGGCAGAGTTGTAGCCTCAAGTTCCCTACAGTCACGAAATACACTCCAAATACAACTCCAAAACGTTCCTGTAAACATGTTGTGACCTGTGTATTTACCATGTGGAGAAATAAAAAATTATTGAATTAGACAATTACGTTTTCTAAGCAAATATACTCTGAACAATTTTTTGCCTAACCACTCCTCTCTGGGCGCAGTCAGTGATTTCAACGTGAAGCCGTGTTTGTTGACATTCTCATTCATTCAAAGGATCCGAACCAATTGAAGTTTATGGATACCATGACTTAAAATCCTCTTACCTTGACGATTAAAAGCCTCCCCAATTTAGAAAACAGTATTCCAATGGCTGGTCTTGATAGGCTGCTAGCTAACGGAGCTAACCAACAAACACAGAACCGGGCAGACACTAAAGCAAATAACGAGAGCAATGACTTCCTATCTGGGGGGTTTCAAAATAAAAGAGCGACGTCTATAGCAGCGGAATACGTTTATTTTGTACATTATCTAACGTTAACACAAACCTAAACTAACTTTAGGTTAGTTGTAACGTTAGTTTAGGTTCGTGTTAACATTAGATAATGTACAAAATAAACGCTTTGCTCCGATAATATGGATGTATGTTGTTATTGTTTGAGCTGTGATTTATTGTTTCATGTATGTGTTTCACAGTTCTCACGGTTCGGATTGGAATAAATCCAATCAGTAATATCAAGAACGTGTTGCTGTCATCATTGCAAGTAGAGGGAGTTACAGTGAGAACTTACCTGCTCCAGAAGACAGCACTAGAGAGCAGTGATGGACGAGACGCGCCTAGAAGAAGAGACAGAGGAGAAGAAGGAGAATGGTGGTGAAACCAAGGTACCCGTCCGGGAGCCGGCCACTGGGGCTCCTGAGGAGGCAGCAGAGTTTGTGCCCCCCGAGGGAGGCTGGGGCTGGGTCGTCATGCTGGCTGCCATGTGGTGTGACGGCTCGGTGTTTATGATACAAAACACCTTTGGCATCCTTTTCTTGTCTCTCATCAAAGAATTTGGCACCGAAGATGATGCCAACCAGCGATCCAGAACAGCCTTGGTGGGCTCTCTCTCCATGGGCATGATCTTGTTCTGCTCTCCCATCGCCAGTGTGTTCACAGACATCCTGGGCTGCAGAGTGACAGCAGTGGGCGGGGCCGCCGTGGCCCTGGTGGGCCTCCTGGCCAGCTCCTTTGTCAAGTCCCTCGGTGCCCTGTACTTCACCTATGGCATCGTGTTTGGCTGCGGCTGCTCCTTTGCCTACCAGCCCAGCCTGGTGATCCTCCCCCACTACTTCAAGAAGCGCCTGGGCCTAGTGAGCGGCATCGTGGCGACCGGCGGCAACGTGTTCACCATCATGGTGGCCTTCCTGCTCCCCCTCCTGCTGGACAGCGTGGGTCTCCAGAACACCATGCGTGTCCTCAGCATCTTCATGTTCGTGCTCATGCTGGCCGGGTTCACCTACACGCCCCTGCGGCCCAACAAGCCCATCGGTGAGATCTTCAACTTCCGCAACATCTGGAGGTCCCTGGGATACCGCATCTGGGTGTTCGGCATACCCGCCGCCCTCTTCGGCTACTTTGTGCCTTACGTTCACCTGATGAAACACGTGGAGGAGCGCTTCGGGACGAACGCCAACAAGGAGGTTCTTCTCATGTGTATCGGCATAACGTCCACAGTGGGCAACCTCATCTTCGGCAGGGTGGCAGACTACGTCCAGGGTGTCAACAAAGTCTATCTACAGGTGTCCTCCTTGTTCGTGATCGGCCTGATGTCCATGATGATCCCCCTCTGTCACGTCTTTGGCGGCCTGATCGCTGTGTGCCTGCTGATGGGGCTGTCCGACGGCTGCTTGAGCGGCATCATGGCGCCCATCATCTTTGAGTTGGTGGGCTCCAATGACTTTTCACAGGCCATCGGCTTCATGCTCGGCATAATGTCCGTGCCCATGACCGTGGGACCTCTCATCGCAGGTTACCTGGGAGACAGGTTGGGGAGCTACGACGTGGCCTTCTACCTGGCAGGTATCCCCCCCATCATCGGAGGAGCCGTGCTGTGTCTGATACCCTGGGTGGAGGCGAGGCGCAAGAGGAGTGAGAAGGAGGAGGCTCTCAAGAAAGGAGAGGAGACGACCCAGGAAATGCTAGACTACGAGAAGCCTCAGGGAGACGCACCTTTCAAGGGCGGAGACCCCGAATCTGTCTTATAGGCCAGCGGTTCTCAACTAGGGTGCCGCAGAGAGCTGCCAGGGGTGCCTTGAGATTATTATTATTTTTTTTTTTTTATTATTATTTTTGGATTACAGAAAATTATCATTAAAGTGCTATCTGTTGCAGCTGCACTGTTTCCCATGAGAATACCATATTTGGATAAGTTTGACCATTTCTCAAAATCTGAAAATCATTATTTAATAAAACACAGAAAAGGGTCACCAAGTTACTCTGGATAAAAAAAAAACTTTACAGACAACATTGAGACAAAGCTTCCTGACACATCTCCATCCAAACTCTTGGAAGAACTCATTGAAATCTCATCTGATACCACCTGGAGAGCTAGTTTGAGTGTGGTGCTGAGTACCAAGTATCTCAGGATGCAGCAGTTAAGGTGTTGATACCATTCAGCACCACATATCTGTGTGAAGCTGGCTTCATCCATGACAGCTCTGAAAACAAAATATAAGGCCAAGTTGAGCCTTGAGGATGACAAGCGTGTTGCCTTGTCAAAGATCTCCCCACGTATTGACCGTATTATTAGCCAGCAGCAGCAGACCTCGCATTGAGCTAGAAATGTCCACTGAGTGAACAAGTGCTTATTTTCTGTATTTATTTATATTTTTTGAGAAATGGTAACTTGGTGATCCTTTTCTGTTTTTAAAAAAAATACATGATTTTCTGTTTTTGAGGAATGGTCACACTTATCCAAATATGCTATTTTTATGGAGAAGTGTGCAGCTGCAACAGATAGCAGTTTAGTGATAATTTTCTGTAATTTTATTTAAAGAAATATGCTATTTGATTTATTACTACAAGCAGTGTAATGTCAACAGTACTAAGCCATTTAGACCTGAAACACCTGTTAATAATGCATTATATAGCCTGCACACAAATGTGTTTCCCGGTTTCTTAAATAAACATTATTTTGAAAACAAGCACTTTTGTCATCATTGTAGCAAAAAAGACAGGAGCGGAAAAGTCTATATCGTATGTAGGGGTCCCCTTGAATATTTTATTGAACACAGGGGTGCCTTGGCAGCAGAAAGGTTGAGAACCCCTGTCTAGGCTGCGGTTAGACACAGGGGTATTTTCGTTTTGTTTTCAAGATCAGTTTCGCTTTCCAGAGTGCAACATAGTGGCAGGCGAGTTAGACATTTGTTTTGCGACCTGAGCACTTTCGTTTTGTCAGAACGAGGCGTGGTCAGACCGCAACGGATCGCGTCTCGAATTCAGCACTGAGCATGCGCAGGGAGGTAGTTACCTTGGATGTGCCAATACACTTCCTGCAAAAAAATCAACAAGCCACCATCTTTAAATGCCTCCGTGAGCCATTTAGCCAATGTAGCATTTCTTTTTCAGCAAAGAAAGTGCAATAAAAGTGCAATAAACAAAACGGATACATTCACTGTGTGTTCTGCCTCTCATTTGTTGATGAAACAAAACTAACACAATTGACCACCAAGAGCGGATAGTTTAGTCTCACAAAAAGATCGCCGATTTTGTTAGCTTACATGCTAACGCGATAGGGATATGCCATTATAACAGTATAGCATTGTGGCTAGCAGCTAACGTTAGCTCATGTTAGCCAGCCAGCACCAAACTGATGATATCAGGAGCTATCAGTAGCTAGATAACATTAGACAACGCCTCATGTATTAAACAAAGGTGAATAGATGACTGGGCCATTTTGTTTAATGCTTGTTAAGATTGAAAGAGGAGCTCTGAGCTAACAGGGTCTGGTAGCTAACGTTAGCTCACGTTAGCCAGCTGCTCATGCAATCGTTAATGCTAGCAGAATGAATGGATGTAAACTTTATTTAACATATTGCAGAATGGGTACAATACAATACGGCTCAATACAAACAATTGTTAAGGGAATGCAGACTGTTGTAGCTTGGACTGGGGTCCTTATAACAATAACTTGACAACACATGGTAGCTGCAGCTATTTGGGACAGCTCTGTCGTCACCGGACGTTGGTGAGGGCACGCAGATGTCGGTATCTACTGCGCATGGGCGTTGAGCAACAACGGCTCCGCGCAGATTACACGACACGTTGTCGGCGAGTTTTGGCGAGTTTAGGGCTTCCGTAATATGCATATATATAGTAACTTATTATAGTGTGAATTTCTCCAGACCTCACTCAACTCCAACCCACACATCAGACCAAATTAAAAAAAGATTATAAAGTGCAATTCACCTTACGGCCATCATTGTTTTGGTAGATCGCTATGAATACATTTCAATGAGCAGATGAGTAATTCACTTCATGTATTTCAAATCACGAAAACGACTGTGCTATGTTTATTCACATCTGTAGCAGTAGGCTATGCTATTGTATAAAATAGGCTACAGTTTATTAAAAATGATTAACACCATTGATCATCTATTGTGTGTCTAAATGCAATATGCAGACATGGGCTGTATTGGTAAGTGTAGTTATTTTTTAACAACAAATTAAAAACCTTATAACTGACTTTATTTCAACCGAAAATGCTTAAACAATAATGTTAGTGATAGAAGGGAACTCATTTTGTGCAAAAATGGAAAGCTTGCCAATGTTCATGAGGCAGAATTGTTACAATAGCCGATAATCCATTTTCCCAATGATAAATCCCTATACGGGTGGACCTCGCGGGAAACTAAAGTGACGTCAGACTACACCTCCCTATTTCCACTGGGGTGCCACAACACACTCTCTCTCTCTCTCTCTCTCTCTCTCTCTCTCTCTCTCTCTCTCTCTCTCTCTCTCTCTCTCTCTCTCTCTCTCTCTCTCTCTCTCTCTCTCTCTCTCTCTCTCTCTCTCTCTCTCTCTGGTCTGTCGGCGCAGGGCAAATGTGGTCTGCATCAGCTTTCTAATGAGGGGCAGGTTCTTCTCAGTCTTCTTGACTTCTTCAGCAATTGTCTGCCTCAACTGCTCAAGCCTCAAGGAATCCTCTCCTTGGGGATAGTTGGGTAGGAAGTTTACTTCTGCTCGCTTGGGTCTTTTAATGTTGGAATGTGAAGGTTCGCCATCAGGATTGCTTCTACCTCTTCTTCCAGCATTTACAGTGACCTCCTCACATCCTGCCCGTCTCAGCTTGTTCCTGAAATTGCCCATCTTGAATTTGATGCTGTTCTTCCATCCATTGCAGCCGGTCTCAGATCCTGCTTCCTTCAAGCAGGGATGTTTGGCGACAAGAGCCGCAGAAGCCACTGCTATCTCTTCATCACTTAGATAAGCCTTGAAAGCATACATTGTAGATGCAAGCTTTTCTAAGATGTCGTGCTTTAGGTCTCTTGTCAAGCTGATGCAGACCACATTTGCCCTGCGCCGACAGACCATAGTGAAGTCCAGCCCACCAGTGAAAGAGCTCATGGACCTCTGGCCTGCTCTCAAAATGGAGTCTGAGGTAATGTAGATCAGCTCTCTCTTTCCTGTGTTAACATTTGGCACATTCTGTGTGTTTTAAAGTGAAACTTGTGATTCCTAAGCCTGGTTTATATACTCTAGCGGCGCATCTGCGTGTGTGTTCTGTGCGCCCCCGCGAGCTAGTCATCAGCGACCGATTCCGCAAAGCATGTAATGACATGGTTGACCAGAAATCCCGCCGTCATGCTCTGAAGCCCAAACCAAACAAAGTAAGAGATCCACCAAGTTGAAGTGACTAATTGATGTTGATATACTATATTGTCCTGCTGTTTTTAAATATAGGTGTATGCAGAGTTCCAGCTGATTACCAACCAGAACCTGCCCAACACATTCTACGCTAAGCTTGACCGCCATCTTCCTCGACTGATGACGTTATTCAGACAGAAGGCGCCCAAAACTGGGAACACAGCAGATGCTTTGGCTCACATTTTAAAAATCCACGATGAACAGGTGAATAGATTATTATACATGTCATAGGTCGAACCTCTGTAACATTGAACAGGTTCAATGATTCAAATGAGCTTTTGAATTTTACAATTAGTCCACCATTGTGTTTGCCATTTTTCTGATTGCATTAAAGATGTGAACATGTTATTTGTGGACATATCTGATTGGACTGTTTAAAATCCGCTTTGTTCAGTAAACATTTCCATATAATACAATTATTTTTCTTCTTCTTAATCTTACATCTTAATAGGAAATCCATGATGTTCACACCAGGCGTACCACTGTTCTCCATGCCCTGCCTGTGTATCTGCATGAGGAAGTCGCTGGATTTTTCAAAACCTGCACAGTGAGTCCGAGTGAAAATAATTTACAGTACAACTGTATATTAAGTGAACAGTTAATCAAAATGCTAAGTATCAGTCTTCCTTCCTTCCAGGTCTCCCTTGTGAAAGAGATATTTGATCTCGACGGGACTAACCTGGTTAAATAAAAATAACCTTCTCACCAAAAAAATTGTTCTAACTAAAATATAAACAACTTACAAACAAAACTCCATATACTTAGCTTTGTGCTGCACTTTGTAGAAACCATGGATTTATTTGTGATTATTATGTCTCTTTCATTCCTTCAGGACACGCCTGATGAGCCAGAGCTTCAGGGTGTTGCAGTGGCCCTCCTTACTGTCATCAGTGACCATGCATGACACAAGTCCAGTTCACTACCAGCCTGTGACAATCTCTGATTGGTGATTCCTTCCTGGTAATGTTTGGACTAATCTATGCACTACACCTCAGCTACCCCAAGGGACTTACCAACACTTTTGAATTCATTCAGAAGATTTTACTAGGTCTAGAAGCTGGTAAACTGTTGCCCAGGTTGCAGACTCTCAAGAATGACTTGATGATGCAATAATTTTTTTTTCTTCTGATTTTTCAATGGATTTTCTCCCCGTCCCAATTAGTCGTTGAATTCCCCCCCCCCCCCCCCCCCCCCCCCTACCTGGTGCTGTATGCATGTTCTCCTACGAGTCGGTATAAGGGCGTCCCGAGTCGATCGCACGCTTCCCCCGAGACGTGCGCCGACAGCCAGTGACGTCTTTTCACTTGGCAGCGAGGGCTCTCATTGGTGAAGTGTAACACGTGGGAGGGCACGCTATCTCCACCAAGTCCTGCCCCGCTTAGCAAGCGCCGAGACCTGACCTGTAGGCGTCGCTGTCCACAACGCCAGATTCCCACCCGCCAGCTTCCCCACCCCCTAATACTGCCGAATTGTATTAGTGTGAACGGCCAGCCAAGCTGGTGACAACGCAGGGAGTTGGATTCGAACACGCGAATCCAGTGTCTCCAGCGTTGGTGACGAATGCAATCTCCGCTACGTCACCTGACCGCTCTTGCATTAAACTTTTGAAGGTATTATTTTGACATGACAAGGAAATGAATACCTCACCCCACATCCTTCTTTCAGATGAGTTTCTATTCCTTACTGTAATCAGTGATCATGACACAAGTCCAGTTCACTACCAGCCTCTGACAATCTCTATTGTCATTGAAAGTCATATCATGATCAGCTTCCCCAGATTTGGTGATTCCTTCCTGTAATGTTTGGACTAATCTATGCACTACCCCAAAGCACTTACCAACACCTCAAAAGTGTGTCTATAGAAACTCATCTGAAATGTCTTGTCATGTCAAAATAATACCTTCAAAAGTTGCTGTACTACTTTGCAGATGTTCAGCCAATAGGTCCAAACTACTCAATGTACCTTGTTCTTTATTTTTTATGTAATATGTTTACATTTGAGAGTTTTACAGTTCGAATTTTCTTAACCGTCTATAGCTGGCATTATTGTAATTTCATCCAAGTAAGTTTTAGAGTTGAAAGAGTTTATCAGAATCTCAAAGGCAACATCCAAGTCCCAAACGTTTGTTTCTCGAGGAACAATAGGAGGCAATGGGCATAAATGCCACTCTGCTCTGACTGCTTCCATTGCTTGTAGGCAGTGGTAGAGTTAGTGTTCTCAGTACAGAGTACAAGGCGATATACCAGGAGCCATAAACGCAACACAGAAGCGTTATTATTAACATATACAGAATATGAACTTATACAGAATATGAACTGGTCAATTACACAACTAGAGTGAATAAAGACACAATAATTGATTAATAACTATTCACCATTAGCTGGACTCAGTTCCGTTTCACTTGAATGAATCGCTTGGGAGTCAGCAGCAGCAGACCATCGATCTTGTATGCTGAGAGTGGGACTGTATCCTTGAGCCCTTGTAGGCAGTAGTATACTGCCCTGTCAAGGCTAACCGCAGTAACTTGAAAAAAGTTAAAATTTTGTTATGAGTGAAATTGACCTTGTCAATAAATGTTTTATCTTGTGACCAAGTTTCAGATGTTAATGTCGCTCAGTTTTGGAGATATGGGGTTTTAAAAACTGCAGTAACTACAAAATCACACTCAAAACCCAGGCAGACCGCAGTAACTTCCAAACAGTGAAAAATGGCTTTAAAGTGTTTTGACTTGCCATCCAAAATGTGTTATAGGTAAATAGATGATAGTACCCAGATTTAACATGTATTAATGAAGTAATCTTTAGGCATACAAAAATATGACATAATTATTTTAATTAACCCCAAAAAAGCAGATATTGCACTCTGCTGCACGATTTCCTTAAATAATTATACCGGTAATGTACAGGCAAAGTGCAGTAACTTCAAATACAATGTTGTTTTCCCTCCAGCTTTCATAACTTAACCTAGCGAAGTTATGAAAGCTGGAGGGAAAACAACATTGTATTTGAAGTTACTGCACTTTGCCTGTACATTACCTGTATAATTATTTAAGGAAATCGTGCAGCAGAGTGCAGTATCTGCTTTTTTGGGGTTAATTAAAATAACTACGTCATATTTTTGTATGCCTAAAGATTACTTCATTAATACATGTTAAATCTGGGTACTATCATCTATCTACCTATAACACATTTTGGATGGCAAGTCAAAAAACTTTAAAGCCATTTTTCTCAGTTTCACTGTTTGGAAGTTACTGCGGTCTGCCTTGACAGGGCAGTATAGTTAGTGTACTGTATAGTGTTCTTAGTACAGAGTACTGTAGTGTTCTAGTTATCATTCTGCAAACATAACCTGCTCTAAATGACGGATGGTGCCTCTGACATTCTGACTAACTCTTTCAATGAAAACACCATCTTGTTCCATGATACATCATGGAGCAAATACAGCTGCATTTCCATATGTAGGTATGTGCACTATTAACAGTATTGCCAGCTGTATAGCATGTAATGTGGATTGGTATTTTGGTTCCACATTGGCAGGACCCAATATACAGCACAACATTTGTGAATTTTACATGTGCCAAGCGGATTGACAATTTTCAGATAATCTATACATTTTATTCTGTACTGTACATAGATACACTGTGTTATCCCAACGGTCACAATAGTTGCCGTCAACATGTTTGCTCATTCTTGACCACACTATACAAATTTGAGTAATTCAGCCAGGATGTAAACGGCTCTGGTCATGTGCACTGCACATATTGAGACCCTTTATTATTTCAATATTTGCTGGAAATACATTGATACATCATTCAGTAACATTTTCAGAGCCTTATAACAAACATTATTACACTATTGTGACCAGTGGGATTAAATGTGTAATATACATTACATTGTATGTACATGTTATAACATGCATGTATTTATTTTCTATATATATTTTCTATATATATATTTTCAATTTTAACATTGCCATAATGTTGGAGAGGGCAACACAATGTTTTTGTAAGATAAATAGATGTATACTCTTTGAATAGAAATAAATATAAAGAGTTTGAAGTTGTAACACAAGGTTTTTGTAAGATAAATAGTTTCGATGAAGAACAAAACCTCCTAAATGCATACAAAAAAAGGGGAAAACTTCATATCTGCACTTTGCGAGGCACTAATACCTGGTCGGTATTGTTAACATACGTGTAATATAGTCCAAAAACAGTGTATACAGTGTTTACAGTGTTATTGTACATTGCTAACATACAGATTATATATGTATACTCTTTGAATAGAAAAAAATAAAAGAGTTGTTTGAAGTTGATATAATGTGCTTGTGTAGTTCTTTTTCTGTTAACTTATTC
The DNA here is from genome assembly GCF_963971535.1 of Notolepis coatsorum. Lineage (NCBI taxonomy): Eukaryota > Metazoa > Chordata > Actinopteri > Aulopiformes > Paralepididae > Notolepis > Notolepis coatsorum. The sequence continues at coordinate 1,924,920 of NC_140178.1, forward strand.
ACATGGATTTTAAAACTGAACCTTAAGTTATAGTAACTGCAAATATTTGAGTTGATTAACTTAAAAATTTGAGTTGATTAACTTAAAAGAAATGAGGCATTAGATTGCCTCAATGTCTTTGAGTTCTGTTAACTTAATCACATGGATTTAAGGTTGAACCTTAAGTCACAGTAACTGAACATATTTGAGTTGCCTCCACTTGAGAACCTTAAGTCACAGTAACTGAACATATTTGAACTGCCTTAACTGAGAACTGTAAGTCACAGTAACTGAACATATTTGAGTTGACACCACTTGAGAACCTTAAGTCACAGTAACTGAATATATTTGAATTGCCTTAACTGAGAACTGTAAGTCACAGTAACTGAACATATTTGAGGTGACTCCACTAGAGAACCTTAAGTCACAGTAACTGAACATATTTGAACTGCCTTAACTGAGAACTGTAAGTCACAGTAACTGAATATATTTGAGTTGCCTCCACTAGAGAACCTTAAGTCACAGTAACTGAACATATTTGAACTGCCTTAACTGAGAACTGTAAGTCACAGTAACTGAACATATTTGAGTTGACACCACTTGAGAACCTTAAGTCACAGTAACTGAACATATTTGAATTGCCTTAACTGAGAACTGTAAGTCACAGTAACTGAACATATTTGAGGTGACTCCACTAGAGAACCTTAAGTCACAGTAACTGAACATATTTGAATTGCCTTAGCTGAGAACTGTAAGTCACAGTAACTGAACATATTTGAGTTGCCTCCACTTGAGAACCTTAAGTCACAGTAACTGAACATAATTGAACTGCCTTAACTGAGAACTGTAAGTCACAGTAACTGAACATATTTGAGTTGACTCCACTTGAGAACTGTAAGTCAGAGTAACTGACCATATTTGATTTGACTTAACTGAGAACCTTAAGTCACAGTAACAGACCATATTTGAGTTGCCTTAACTGAGAATTGTAAGTCTTAGCCAACTGAAAACATTTGAGTTTATCAACTTAAAAAAATTGAGGCATGGGATTACGTCAATTTTTTTAAGTTCTGGAAACTTATTCGGTTTTACAGTGTGATGTCACAGTAGCTGTCATAATAGAACATTGTAGAACATTTGTGTTCTATATATATTCAACAATTCTCTGAGATGTAGTCTTGAGACAGGATAGGGTTCCCCCTCTTGGGGGGGCCCTCCAAGAAAGGAGATGATGTTTGTATTGTGATTGTATGACAAGAGGAGCAGAGAAGAAGGAGACAGAGACGATAGAAATGTGTTTTGAAGATGAGAAGAAGAAGAGGAGTGTAAACTTTCTCAAGTGTGGGCAAAGCAAGAATTGTGGAGGGCAGTAATACGCCACGATGCGTCTACACAGCCGGAAATTCAAATAAGAAGAAGAAGAAGATGTAGGGTTCCCCCTCTTGGGGGGGCCCTCCAAGAGAGGAGATGGTGTTTGTATTGTGATTGTATGACAAGAGGAGCAGAGAAGAAGGAGACAGACAAGAGGAGCAGAGAAGAAGGAGACAGACACGATAGTATTGTGTTTTGAAGATGAGAAGAAGAAGAAGAAGAGGAGTGTAAACTTTCTCAAGTGTGGGCGAAGCAAGAATTGCGGAGGGCAGTAATACGCCACGATGCGTCTACACTGCCGGAAATTCAAATAAGAAGAAGAAGAAGAAGAAGAAGAAGAAGAAGAAGAAGAAGAAGAAGAAGAAGAAGATCTCATTGTGCATCTTGCGACAAGATAGATAGACTGAAACCTGCATTTGTCAACCAAGGTGCCTTGCCTACCGTTTTGCTGTAGAACGGTGAGTGTCCACAACAGCTAGCTAGCTGTTCTACTTGAATACTGAATGTTAATATTGAATCAGACAATATTGAATACTGAATGTTAATATCAGACCATATTGTATGACAGTGAAGTTATTGAATCTTTTTGTAGTGTCTCTTTTCGGTGTTGCACTTTTTAGACGGTCCCTGGCTGCGCACTTGCCTCACAGCCGACTGCACATAGAGATCAATATTATTAAATGTACAGCTCCGAGGACGGCTCGTTTAGGTGAAAACAAGGTTGTAGCTCATTGTCTACCTTACTACGATAGGAAAGAGGTGTCCTTTGTGTTTTAAAAACATTTAGCTTAAAAAATGAAGGTTCGAATGTCCGTTCGAAGAACCCTGACAAAGTTTGAATCCCAAAAACAGGCTTCGGGGACGCGTATATGCTAATACCAACGCATTTGTGCGATTTGCGAATCTGATTGGCCACTGACGTTTCTGGTCATGTGACATTTGCACCCAATAGCGTGACGAGCTGTGTCTTTGCCCATTTCCGCGTTGAACAGCCTGCAAACTACCTGGCGTTCTATCGCCATGCTCTTAAGACAAACTCTAACCTTAACCAACTTCGAAAGAGTGCCTAAGCTTAACCGTCGAAAGAACTTGCCGTCACACTCTAAGACAAACTCTAACCTTAACACTTTCAGTGCCCAGCAGGGGGCGCACGATTTAGTGCTTGAATGCCCACCATCCACTTCAATGTTAGCGTTATCGCTTATCAATGACTCATTTTCCAGTCAACATTGTCCAAGCGGATTGTTTTTTTATCGGTTCATTTCCGTTTTATAGCATCTTGAAAAGCCCTCGTTTTCAAGGAAAATAAAAATATTCCATAATAAACGGAATATTCTAGAATACACAAAAACTTTCTAATTGTTCTGCCTATTTATGAATTGTTTTCAAATAAACGCTAGATTATCGATAGTATATGTGTACGTATGCACGCTGGGGCCGCAATCTGATATCTGATCTGATATATTTCCTGATCGCTCGCACAGCCAAACAGCCATATGACATATAGGGAAAAAGCTTATATCTCTGTGAAAACAGGTCTGATTATCCTAAGACTGGTAAAATAGATTCCTTAACTGAGATCAGATGGTATCCAAAAAGATTATTCTAATACCTGATCGCCATTCCAAAAATCTATCCTTTTATTGATCCAACCTATACTGTAAAACACATATTACATGCTGAGGCTCCACAATGACTGGGATCATCTCCGGTTGAGAAGTAAAATGTGGATTCCGGAAAAAAAATGTCTCATCCATATTCATTGAGTCCATTCCAAAAGGGTGCATTACCATCTGGGAGACGATATGAGGCGCTTTTTTCACATCTGAGCTCCTGATGGGGCTGGTTTCCCAACGGTAGACTCGGTTGATGAAATATGAATTCAGATCGCTAATAAAAAAAAATCACGCTAATTGTCGTGCTGGGCATTCAGGGGGCGGACTGCTAACACGTGTTATGTCGTGGCTGGCATTCAAAGTGTTAACCAACTTCGAAAGAGTGCCTAAGCTTAACCGTCGAAAGAACTTGCCGTCACACGATTGGTGCACATGTCACATGGACCAATCGGATTCGCAAATCGCACAAATGCGTTGGTATTAGTATAGGCTTCGGGGACAGCCTTACCAAACAGCTTATTTATATTATTCAAATGGACTCAAACATGTTCCGTTGTGATGTCACATTATGATGTCATAATAGAACATTCTAGAACATTTGTGATGTCACAGTATGTCATTAGAACATTCTAGAACATTTGTGATGGCACAGTATGATGTCATAATAGAACATTCTAGAACATTTGTGATGTTCACAGTCTGATGTCATAATCAAACATTCTAGAACATTTGTGATGTCACAGTATGATGTCATAATCAAACATTCTAGAACATTTGTGATGTCACAGTATGATGTCATAATAGTACATTCTAGAACATTTGTGATGGCACACTGATGTCATAATCAAACATTCTAGAACATTTGTGATGTCACAGTATGATGTCATAATCAAACATTCTAGGACATTTGTGATCTCACAGTATGATGTCATAATAGCACATTCTAGAACATTTGTGATGTCACAGTATGATATCATAATAGAACATTCTAGAACATTTGTGTTCTATATATATTCAACAATTCTCTCTAGAAGAAGGAGAAACTCTGCCGGAAATTCAAATAAGAAGAAGAAGAAGAAGGAGAAGAAGAAGAGCCCATAAAAAGAATTGCGGAGGGCAGTAATACGCCACGATGCACTCTGCCGGAAATTCAAATAAGAAGAAGAAGATCTCATTGTGCATCTTGAGACAGGATAGATAGATTGTCTATCCTACAACACATAGACTGAAACCTGCATTTGTCAACCAAGGTGCCTTGCCTACCGTTCTGCTGTGGAACGGTGAGTGTCCACAACAGCTAGCTAGCTGTTCTACTTGAATACAGACCAGGCTGCAGAAACAAATGAGTGGGGGGGCATAAAATGTTCTCAGGGGGGGGGGGCACAATGGTTTTTCAACACAGGTTCCCTTTTATACGTTTCAGCTGGGACAACGCCGCTGTGGCTTGCTAAACTAAACAGCAGAGAGGCCATTGAAAAATCAAATTTCTCTCTGGAAAACTCCAACATTTTGGGAAATTAGCTTACCGTAATTCCTCTAATAGTAACCGGGTCTCAAATACAAGCCGGGTCTCTATTAATGGCCGGGTGCGCTCTTGAGCTAAGCAATTATAAGCCGGCCTCCTACTGAGCTAGTTACTTGATTTCACTTTGAAAACGTTGAAATGACCAGTGACCACCTGTAATTGCACTGTTTACTATTTCATACAGTACTTGGTTTCAATAAATGAACCCAGTACATTTTACTGGGTTCAAACTGACACAAAATGTTGATTTATTCATTATGATCCGTTTGAAAATTTGAAATATAGGCCTCCCTCTTATACAGGCCTCCTCCTAATACAAGCCTGGTACCCGCTACAGTTTAAGCAAATACAAGCCGGGGTTACTATTAGAGGAATTACGGTATTTAACATCTTCCCTGGAGTTAGACAAGAAGATACATACCTTTTTTGTCTCTGTGCATGCATTAGGCTTAGGGAACAGCCGCTCCGTTAGCGTAGCTTAGCTTCATCACTGGAAGTGGGGCAGAGTTGTAGCCTCAAGTTCCCTACAGTCACGAAATACACTCCAAATACAACTCCAAAACGTTCCTGTAAACATGTTGTGACCTGTGTATTTACCATGTGGAGAAATAAAAAATTATTGAATTAGACAATTACGTTTTCTAAGCAAATATACTCTGAACAATTTTTTGCCTAACCACTCCTCTCTGGGCGCAGTCAGTGATTTCAACGTGAAGCCGTGTTTGTTGACATTCTCATTCATTCAAAGGATCCGAACCAATTGAAGTTTATGGATACCATGACTTAAAATCCTCTTACCTTGACGATTAAAAGCCTCCCCAATTTAGAAAACAGTATTCCAATGGCTGGTCTTGATAGGCTGCTAGCTAACGGAGCTAACCAACAAACACAGAACCGGGCAGACACTAAAGCAAATAACGAGAGCAATGACTTCCTATCTGGGGGGTTTCAAAATAAAAGAGCGACGTCTATAGCAGCGGAATACGTTTATTTTGTACATTATCTAACGTTAACACAAACCTAAACTAACTTTAGGTTAGTTGTAACGTTAGTTTAGGTTCGTGTTAACATTAGATAATGTACAAAATAAACGCTTTGCTCCGATAATATGGATGTATGTTGTTATTGTTTGAGCTGTGATTTATTGTTTCATGTATGTGTTTCACAGTTCTCACGGTTCGGATTGGAATAAATCCAATCAGTAATATCAAGAACGTGTTGCTGTCATCATTGCAAGTAGAGGGAGTTACAGTGAGAACTTACCTGCTCCAGAAGACAGCACTAGAGAGCAGTGATGGACGAGACGCGCCTAGAAGAAGAGACAGAGGAGAAGAAGGAGAATGGTGGTGAAACCAAGGTACCCGTCCGGGAGCCGGCCACTGGGGCTCCTGAGGAGGCAGCAGAGTTTGTGCCCCCCGAGGGAGGCTGGGGCTGGGTCGTCATGCTGGCTGCCATGTGGTGTGACGGCTCGGTGTTTATGATACAAAACACCTTTGGCATCCTTTTCTTGTCTCTCATCAAAGAATTTGGCACCGAAGATGATGCCAACCAGCGATCCAGAACAGCCTTGGTGGGCTCTCTCTCCATGGGCATGATCTTGTTCTGCTCTCCCATCGCCAGTGTGTTCACAGACATCCTGGGCTGCAGAGTGACAGCAGTGGGCGGGGCCGCCGTGGCCCTGGTGGGCCTCCTGGCCAGCTCCTTTGTCAAGTCCCTCGGTGCCCTGTACTTCACCTATGGCATCGTGTTTGGCTGCGGCTGCTCCTTTGCCTACCAGCCCAGCCTGGTGATCCTCCCCCACTACTTCAAGAAGCGCCTGGGCCTAGTGAGCGGCATCGTGGCGACCGGCGGCAACGTGTTCACCATCATGGTGGCCTTCCTGCTCCCCCTCCTGCTGGACAGCGTGGGTCTCCAGAACACCATGCGTGTCCTCAGCATCTTCATGTTCGTGCTCATGCTGGCCGGGTTCACCTACACGCCCCTGCGGCCCAACAAGCCCATCGGTGAGATCTTCAACTTCCGCAACATCTGGAGGTCCCTGGGATACCGCATCTGGGTGTTCGGCATACCCGCCGCCCTCTTCGGCTACTTTGTGCCTTACGTTCACCTGATGAAACACGTGGAGGAGCGCTTCGGGACGAACGCCAACAAGGAGGTTCTTCTCATGTGTATCGGCATAACGTCCACAGTGGGCAACCTCATCTTCGGCAGGGTGGCAGACTACGTCCAGGGTGTCAACAAAGTCTATCTACAGGTGTCCTCCTTGTTCGTGATCGGCCTGATGTCCATGATGATCCCCCTCTGTCACGTCTTTGGCGGCCTGATCGCTGTGTGCCTGCTGATGGGGCTGTCCGACGGCTGCTTGAGCGGCATCATGGCGCCCATCATCTTTGAGTTGGTGGGCTCCAATGACTTTTCACAGGCCATCGGCTTCATGCTCGGCATAATGTCCGTGCCCATGACCGTGGGACCTCTCATCGCAGGTTACCTGGGAGACAGGTTGGGGAGCTACGACGTGGCCTTCTACCTGGCAGGTATCCCCCCCATCATCGGAGGAGCCGTGCTGTGTCTGATACCCTGGGTGGAGGCGAGGCGCAAGAGGAGTGAGAAGGAGGAGGCTCTCAAGAAAGGAGAGGAGACGACCCAGGAAATGCTAGACTACGAGAAGCCTCAGGGAGACGCACCTTTCAAGGGCGGAGACCCCGAATCTGTCTTATAGGCCAGCGGTTCTCAACTAGGGTGCCGCAGAGAGCTGCCAGGGGTGCCTTGAGATTATTATTATTTTTTTTTTTTTATTATTATTTTTGGATTACAGAAAATTATCATTAAAGTGCTATCTGTTGCAGCTGCACTGTTTCCCATGAGAATACCATATTTGGATAAGTTTGACCATTTCTCAAAATCTGAAAATCATTATTTAATAAAACACAGAAAAGGGTCACCAAGTTACTCTGGATAAAAAAAAAACTTTACAGACAACATTGAGACAAAGCTTCCTGACACATCTCCATCCAAACTCTTGGAAGAACTCATTGAAATCTCATCTGATACCACCTGGAGAGCTAGTTTGAGTGTGGTGCTGAGTACCAAGTATCTCAGGATGCAGCAGTTAAGGTGTTGATACCATTCAGCACCACATATCTGTGTGAAGCTGGCTTCATCCATGACAGCTCTGAAAACAAAATATAAGGCCAAGTTGAGCCTTGAGGATGACAAGCGTGTTGCCTTGTCAAAGATCTCCCCACGTATTGACCGTATTATTAGCCAGCAGCAGCAGACCTCGCATTGAGCTAGAAATGTCCACTGAGTGAACAAGTGCTTATTTTCTGTATTTATTTATATTTTTTGAGAAATGGTAACTTGGTGATCCTTTTCTGTTTTTAAAAAAAATACATGATTTTCTGTTTTTGAGGAATGGTCACACTTATCCAAATATGCTATTTTTATGGAGAAGTGTGCAGCTGCAACAGATAGCAGTTTAGTGATAATTTTCTGTAATTTTATTTAAAGAAATATGCTATTTGATTTATTACTACAAGCAGTGTAATGTCAACAGTACTAAGCCATTTAGACCTGAAACACCTGTTAATAATGCATTATATAGCCTGCACACAAATGTGTTTCCCGGTTTCTTAAATAAACATTATTTTGAAAACAAGCACTTTTGTCATCATTGTAGCAAAAAAGACAGGAGCGGAAAAGTCTATATCGTATGTAGGGGTCCCCTTGAATATTTTATTGAACACAGGGGTGCCTTGGCAGCAGAAAGGTTGAGAACCCCTGTCTAGGCTGCGGTTAGACACAGGGGTATTTTCGTTTTGTTTTCAAGATCAGTTTCGCTTTCCAGAGTGCAACATAGTGGCAGGCGAGTTAGACATTTGTTTTGCGACCTGAGCACTTTCGTTTTGTCAGAACGAGGCGTGGTCAGACCGCAACGGATCGCGTCTCGAATTCAGCACTGAGCATGCGCAGGGAGGTAGTTACCTTGGATGTGCCAATACACTTCCTGCAAAAAAATCAACAAGCCACCATCTTTAAATGCCTCCGTGAGCCATTTAGCCAATGTAGCATTTCTTTTTCAGCAAAGAAAGTGCAATAAAAGTGCAATAAACAAAACGGATACATTCACTGTGTGTTCTGCCTCTCATTTGTTGATGAAACAAAACTAACACAATTGACCACCAAGAGCGGATAGTTTAGTCTCACAAAAAGATCGCCGATTTTGTTAGCTTACATGCTAACGCGATAGGGATATGCCATTATAACAGTATAGCATTGTGGCTAGCAGCTAACGTTAGCTCATGTTAGCCAGCCAGCACCAAACTGATGATATCAGGAGCTATCAGTAGCTAGATAACATTAGACAACGCCTCATGTATTAAACAAAGGTGAATAGATGACTGGGCCATTTTGTTTAATGCTTGTTAAGATTGAAAGAGGAGCTCTGAGCTAACAGGGTCTGGTAGCTAACGTTAGCTCACGTTAGCCAGCTGCTCATGCAATCGTTAATGCTAGCAGAATGAATGGATGTAAACTTTATTTAACATATTGCAGAATGGGTACAATACAATACGGCTCAATACAAACAATTGTTAAGGGAATGCAGACTGTTGTAGCTTGGACTGGGGTCCTTATAACAATAACTTGACAACACATGGTAGCTGCAGCTATTTGGGACAGCTCTGTCGTCACCGGACGTTGGTGAGGGCACGCAGATGTCGGTATCTACTGCGCATGGGCGTTGAGCAACAACGGCTCCGCGCAGATTACACGACACGTTGTCGGCGAGTTTTGGCGAGTTTAGGGCTTCCGTAATATGCATATATATAGTAACTTATTATAGTGTGAATTTCTCCAGACCTCACTCAACTCCAACCCACACATCAGACCAAATTAAAAAAAGATTATAAAGTGCAATTCACCTTACGGCCATCATTGTTTTGGTAGATCGCTATGAATACATTTCAATGAGCAGATGAGTAATTCACTTCATGTATTTCAAATCACGAAAACGACTGTGCTATGTTTATTCACATCTGTAGCAGTAGGCTATGCTATTGTATAAAATAGGCTACAGTTTATTAAAAATGATTAACACCATTGATCATCTATTGTGTGTCTAAATGCAATATGCAGACATGGGCTGTATTGGTAAGTGTAGTTATTTTTTAACAACAAATTAAAAACCTTATAACTGACTTTATTTCAACCGAAAATGCTTAAACAATAATGTTAGTGATAGAAGGGAACTCATTTTGTGCAAAAATGGAAAGCTTGCCAATGTTCATGAGGCAGAATTGTTACAATAGCCGATAATCCATTTTCCCAATGATAAATCCCTATACGGGTGGACCTCGCGGGAAACTAAAGTGACGTCAGACTACACCTCCCTATTTCCACTGGGGTGCCACAACACACTCTCTCTCTCTCTCTCTCTCTCTCTCTCTCTCTCTCTCTCTCTCTCTCTCTCTCTCTCTCTCTCTCTCTCTCTCTCTCTCTCTCTCTCTCTCTCTCTCTCTCTCTCTCTCTCTCTCTCTCTCTCTGGTCTGTCGGCGCAGGGCAAATGTGGTCTGCATCAGCTTTCTAATGAGGGGCAGGTTCTTCTCAGTCTTCTTGACTTCTTCAGCAATTGTCTGCCTCAACTGCTCAAGCCTCAAGGAATCCTCTCCTTGGGGATAGTTGGGTAGGAAGTTTACTTCTGCTCGCTTGGGTCTTTTAATGTTGGAATGTGAAGGTTCGCCATCAGGATTGCTTCTACCTCTTCTTCCAGCATTTACAGTGACCTCCTCACATCCTGCCCGTCTCAGCTTGTTCCTGAAATTGCCCATCTTGAATTTGATGCTGTTCTTCCATCCATTGCAGCCGGTCTCAGATCCTGCTTCCTTCAAGCAGGGATGTTTGGCGACAAGAGCCGCAGAAGCCACTGCTATCTCTTCATCACTTAGATAAGCCTTGAAAGCATACATTGTAGATGCAAGCTTTTCTAAGATGTCGTGCTTTAGGTCTCTTGTCAAGCTGATGCAGACCACATTTGCCCTGCGCCGACAGACCATAGTGAAGTCCAGCCCACCAGTGAAAGAGCTCATGGACCTCTGGCCTGCTCTCAAAATGGAGTCTGAGGTAATGTAGATCAGCTCTCTCTTTCCTGTGTTAACATTTGGCACATTCTGTGTGTTTTAAAGTGAAACTTGTGATTCCTAAGCCTGGTTTATATACTCTAGCGGCGCATCTGCGTGTGTGTTCTGTGCGCCCCCGCGAGCTAGTCATCAGCGACCGATTCCGCAAAGCATGTAATGACATGGTTGACCAGAAATCCCGCCGTCATGCTCTGAAGCCCAAACCAAACAAAGTAAGAGATCCACCAAGTTGAAGTGACTAATTGATGTTGATATACTATATTGTCCTGCTGTTTTTAAATATAGGTGTATGCAGAGTTCCAGCTGATTACCAACCAGAACCTGCCCAACACATTCTACGCTAAGCTTGACCGCCATCTTCCTCGACTGATGACGTTATTCAGACAGAAGGCGCCCAAAACTGGGAACACAGCAGATGCTTTGGCTCACATTTTAAAAATCCACGATGAACAGGTGAATAGATTATTATACATGTCATAGGTCGAACCTCTGTAACATTGAACAGGTTCAATGATTCAAATGAGCTTTTGAATTTTACAATTAGTCCACCATTGTGTTTGCCATTTTTCTGATTGCATTAAAGATGTGAACATGTTATTTGTGGACATATCTGATTGGACTGTTTAAAATCCGCTTTGTTCAGTAAACATTTCCATATAATACAATTATTTTTCTTCTTCTTAATCTTACATCTTAATAGGAAATCCATGATGTTCACACCAGGCGTACCACTGTTCTCCATGCCCTGCCTGTGTATCTGCATGAGGAAGTCGCTGGATTTTTCAAAACCTGCACAGTGAGTCCGAGTGAAAATAATTTACAGTACAACTGTATATTAAGTGAACAGTTAATCAAAATGCTAAGTATCAGTCTTCCTTCCTTCCAGGTCTCCCTTGTGAAAGAGATATTTGATCTCGACGGGACTAACCTGGTTAAATAAAAATAACCTTCTCACCAAAAAATTTTTTCTAACTAAAATATAAACAACTTACAAACAAAACTCCATATACTTAGCTTTGTGCTGCACTTTGTAGAAACCATGGATTTATTTGTGATTATTATGTCTCTTTCATTCCTTCAGGACACGCCTGATGAGCCAGAGCTTCAGGGTGTTGCAGTGGCCCTCCTTACTGTCATCAGTGACCATGCATGACACAAGTCCAGTTCACTACCAGCCTGTGACAATCTCTGATTGGTGATTCCTTCCTGGTAATGTTTGGACTAATCTATGCACTACACCTCAGCTACCCCAAGGGACTTACCAACACTTTTGAATTCATTCAGAAGATTTTACTAGGTCTAGAAGCTGGTAAACTGTTGCCCAGGTTGCAGACTCTCAAGAATGACTTGATGATGCAATAATTTTTTTTTCTTCTGATTTTTCAATGGATTTTCTCCCCGTCCCAATTAGTCGTTGAATTCCCCCCCCCCCCCCCCCCCCCCCCCCCCTACCTGGTGCTGTATGCATGTTCTCCTACGAGTCGGTATAAGGGCGTCCCGAGTCGATCGCACGCTTCCCCCGAGACGTGCGCCGACAGCCAGTGACGTCTTTTCACTTGGCAGCGAGGGCTCTCATTGGTGAAGTGTAACACGTGGGAGGGCACGCTATCTCCACCAAGTCCTGCCCCGCTTAGCAAGCGCCGAGACCTGACCTGTAGGCGTCGCTGTCCACAACGCCAGATTCCCACCCGCCAGCTTCCCCACCCCCTAATACTGCCGAATTGTATTAGTGTGAACGGCCAGCCAAGCTGGTGACAACGCAGGGAGTTGGATTCGAACACGCGAATCCAGTGTCTCCAGCGTTGGTGACGAATGCAATCTCCGCTACGTCACCTGACCGCTCTTGCATTAAACTTTTGAAGGTATTATTTTGACATGACAAGGAAATGAATACCTCACCCCACATCCTTCTTTCAGATGAGTTTCTATTCCTTACTGTAATCAGTGATCATGACACAAGTCCAGTTCACTACCAGCCTCTGACAATCTCTATTGTCATTGAAAGTCATATCATGATCAGCTTCCCCAGATTTGGTGATTCCTTCCTGTAATGTTTGGACTAATCTATGCACTACCCCAAAGCACTTACCAACACCTCAAAAGTGTGTCTATAGAAACTCATCTGAAATGTCTTGTCATGTCAAAATAATACCTTCAAAAGTTGCTGTACTACTTTGCAGATGTTCAGCCAATAGGTCCAAACTACTCAATGTACCTTGTTCTTTATTTTTTATGTAATATGTTTACATTTGAGAGTTTTACAGTTCGAATTTTCTTAACCGTCTATAGCTGGCATTATTGTAATTTCATCCAAGTAAGTTTTAGAGTTGAAAGAGTTTATCAGAATCTCAAAGGCAACATCCAAGTCCCAAACGTTTGTTTCTCGAGGAACAATAGGAGGCAATGGGCATAAATGCCACTCTGCTCTGACTGCTTCCATTGCTTGTAGGCAGTGGTAGAGTTAGTGTTCTCAGTACAGAGTACAAGGCGATATACCAGGAGCCATAAACGCAACACAGAAGCGTTATTATTAACATATACAGAATATGAACTTATACAGAATATGAACTGGTCAATTACACAACTAGAGTGAATAAAGACACAATAATTGATTAATAAAATAACTATTCACCATTAGCTGGACTCAGTTCCGTTTCACTTGAATGAATCGCTTGGGAGTCAGCAGCAGCAGACCATCGATCTTGTATGCTGAGAGTGGGACTGTATCCTTGAGACCTTGTAGGCAGTAGTATACTGCCCTGTCAAGGGCTAACCGCAGTAACTTGAAAAAAGTAAAAATTTAGTTATGAGTGAAATTGACCTTGTCAATAAATGTTTTATCTTGTGACCAAGTTTCAGATGTTAATGTCGCTCAGTTTTGGAGATATGGGGTTTTAAAAACTGCAGTAACTACAAAATCACACTCAAAACCCAGGCAGACCGCAGTAACTTCCAAACAGTGAAAAATGGCTTTAAAGTGTTTTGACTTGCCATCCAAAATGTGTTATAGGTAAATAGATGATAGTACCCAGATTTAACATGTATTAATGAAGTAATCTTTAGGCATACAAAAATATGACATAATTATTTTAATTAACCCCAAAAAAGCAGATATTGCACTCTGCTGCACGATTTCCTTAAATAATTATACAGGTAATGTACAGGCAAAGTGCAGTAACTTCAAATACAATGTTGTTTTCCCTCCAGCTTTCATAACTTAACCTAGCCATTTTGAAAATGAAATTTAATACCTGAATATATTGGAATGATGATGATCCAAATAAAATGGCTAGGTGAAGTTATGAAAGCTGGAGGGAAAACAACATTGCATTTGAAGTTACTGCACTTTGCCTGTACATTACCTGTATAATTATTTAAGGAAATCGTGCAGCAGAGTGCAGTATCTGCTTTTTTGGGGTTAATTAAAATAACTACGTCATATTTTTGTATGCCTAAAGATTACTTCATTAATACATGTTAAATCTGGGTACTATCATCTATCTACCTATAACACATTTTGGATGGCAAGTCAAAAAACTTTAAAGCCATTTTTCTCAGTTTCACTGTTTGAAAGTTACTGCGGTCTGCCTTGACAGGGCAGTATAGTTAGTGTACTGTATAGTGTTCTTAGTACAGAGTACTGTAGTGTTCTAGTTATCATTCTGCAAACATAGCCTGCTCTAAATGACGGATGGTGCCTCTGACATTCTGACTAACTCTTTCAATGAAAACACCATCTTGTTCCATGATACATCATGGAGCAAATACATGCAGCTGCATTTCCATATGTAGGTATGTGCACTATTAACAGTATTGCCAGCTGTATAGCATGTAATGTGGGTTGGTATTTTGGTTCCACATTGGCAGGACCCAATATACAGCACAACGTTTGTGAATTTTACATGTGCCAAGCGGATTGACAATTTTCAGATAATCTATACATTTTATTCTGTACTGTACATAGATACACTGTGTTATCCCAACGGTCACAATAGTTGCCGTCAACATGTTTGCTCATTCTATGACCACACTATACAAATTTGAGTAATTCAGCCAGGATGTAAACGGCTCTGGTCATGTGCACTGCACATATTGAGACCCTTTATTATTTCAACATTTGCTGGAAATACATTGATACATCATTCAGTAACATTTTCAGAGCCTTATAACAAACATTATTACACTATTGTGACCAGAGGGATTAAATGTGTAATATACATTACATTGTATGTACATGTTATAACATGCATGTATTTATTTTCTATATATATTTTCTATATATATATATTTTCAATTTTAACATTGCCATAATGTTGTAGAGGGCAACACAATGTTTTTGTAAGATAAATAGATGTATACTCTTTGAATAGAAATAAATATAAAGAGTTTGAAGTTGTAACACAATGTTTTTGTAAGATAAATAGTTTCGATGAAGAACAAAACCTCCTAAATGCATAAAAAAAAGGGGAAAACTTCATATCTGCACTTTGCAAGGCACTAATACCTGGTCGGTATTGTTAACATATATAGTCCAAAAACAGTGTACGGTGTTTACAGTGTTATTGTACATTGCTAACATACAGATTATATATGTATACTCTTTTATACTCTTTGAATAGAAAAAAATAAAAGAGTTGTTTGAAGTTGATATAATGTGCTTGTGTAGTTATTTTTCTGTTAACTTTTTCACATGGATTTTAAAACTGAACCTTAAGTTATAGTAACTGCAAATATTTGAGTTGATTAACTTAAAAATTTGAGTTGATTAACTTAAAAGAAATGAGGCATGGGATGGCCTCAATGTCGTTGAGTTCTGTTAACTTAATCACATGGATTTAAGGTTGAACCTTAAGTCACAGTAACTGAACATATTTGAGTTGCCTCCACTTGAGAACCTTAAGTCACAGTAACTGAACATATTTGAACTGCCTTAACTGAGAACTGTAAGTCACAGTAACTGAACATATTTGAGTTGACACCACTTGAGAACCTTAAGTCACAGTAACTGAACATATTTGAACTGCCTTAACTGAGAACTGTGAGTCACAGTAACTGAACATATTTGAGTTGACACTACTTGAGAACCTTAAGTCACAGTAACTGAATATATTTGCATTGCCTTAACTGAGAACTGTAAGTCACAGTAACTGAACATATTTGAGTTGACACCACTTGAGAACCTTAAGTCACAGTAACTGAACATATTTGAACTGCCTTAACTGAGAACTGTAAGTCACAGTAACTGAACATATTTGAGTTGACACCACTTGAGAACCTTAAGTCACAGTAACTGAATATATTTGAATTGCCTCAACTGAGAACTGTAAGTCACAGTAACTGAACATATTTGAGTTGACACCACTTGAGAACCCTAAGTCACAGTAACTGAATATATTTGAATTGCCTTAACTGAGAACTGTAAGTCACAGTAACTGCACATATTTGAGTTGACACCACTTGAGAACCTTAAGTCACAGTAACTGAATATATTTGAATTGCCTTAACTGAGAACTGTAAGTCACAGTAACTGAACATATTTGAGTTGACACCACTTGAGAACCTTAAGTCACAGTAACTGAATATATTTGAATTGCCTTAACTGAGAACTGTAAGTCACAGTAACTGAACATATTTGAGTTGACTCCACTTGAGAACTGTAAGTCAGAGTAACTGACCATATTTGATTTGACTTAACTGAGAACCTTAAGTCACAGTAACAGACCATATTTGAGTTGCCTTAACTGAGAATTGTAAGTCTTAGCCAACTGAAAACATTTGAGTTTATCAACTTAAAAAAATTGAGGCATGGGATGGCCTCAATTTTTTTAAGTTCTGGAAACTTATTCGGGTTTACAGTGTAGTCATATTGGCTGAGGATCATGCAGTTGGCAAGCAATTTCATAGTTTCCAGTGATAAGAACCTCTTTTTTCTGTGCAAAAATTTCACCCTTGTTTTAACTTTTTTGATCACCTTCAGGGCCATTGTTTTCCCTGAGAGTGTTTGGTCGAGGTCTGCACCTAGGTATTTAACACAGTCTCTAGACTCCACACTGAAGCCATTACAGCTGATCTGAGGTCTGCACCTAGGTATTTAACACAGTCTCTAGACTCCACACTGAAGCCATTACAGCTGATCTGAGGTCTGCACCTAGGTATTTAACACAGTCTCTAGACTCCACACTGAAGCCATTACAGCTGATCTCAAGTCGGGAAAAATCACGCGTGAGGGGGAGGAGGGGGGGGGGGGAGCGCCGGGGAGCGTGTACCGGTTCCGCAACAGTAAGTGACTTCCGGGTAGGCCTGATTGGCCCCGACAGGCACGTGACGCGGCAAACTCAGGACGCGCAACGAGGCTGCTGAGAGCTGTCGCGCGGAAATAGGCTGTCTATTGCCATTCTCTAACACAAACTCTAACCTTAACCAGCTCCTTAACAGCGCCTAAACTTAACCGTTCTAACCTTAACCAACTCCGAAACAATGCCTAACCTTAACCTTAACCATGCCTAACCTTAACCATAGAAAGAATATTGCCATTCTCTAACACAAACTCTAACCTTAACCAGCTCCTTAACAGCGCCTAAACTTAACCGTTCTAACCTTAACCAACTCCGAAACAATGCCTAACCTTAACCTTAACCTTAACCATGCCTAACCTTAACCGGCGAAAGAATACACGTTAAAAAAAAAATCACGTTAAAAAAAAAAGATTTGATGGGATTTGAACTCACCAACAACGGACCGCAGGATCGCAGGACCGCTGCTCTGCCAGGTGAGCTATAGCGCCGAATGAGAGTCATGACGTATTTGGACGGTTACGTAATTCCGTAAGGGCTCCGCGGAGCGTGCCGCGCGGCAGAGAAAGTTGCGCGTCACGTGCCTGTCGGGGCCAATCAGGCCTACCCCGGAAGTCACTTACTGTTGCGGAACAGCTACACGCCGCCGGCGTTAACATAATGAATGGGAGTTGGTTTCACTTTGTCTTGTTCCAGGAAAGCACCCGACGTATCGCCCCCTAGAAGGAAGTGCGCACCTTAAAAGTTTCAAAACGTTCCTTCATTGAAGAGCAGTTGGACGGACAGTGCTACTGTGAGTACATTTATATTTTTTCATTTAGCTGAAGCTTTTATCCAAAGCGACTTACAAGTTATGTAGTAGTAGTGGACGGTAGAAGTAGCCCCTCTCGTGACCGTGCTGCACCGAGTGACTCCACAGTCACGTGCTCCTCAATAGGAAACCAACCTAGATTTACCCTGAAGAACTGGTCCGACGCGAACCGTTCGTTATACAAGAATCACAGAGACATCTCAAAGGTACTCACAGTTGCACGAGGGTCTTGGACAGAGAATCGCAATGGGTTGAAAGCTCGGCGTTGCTAATAAACATTTTAAATAATTTGTATAAACTGGTCAACACAGCTTTATCTCCGGCATTGGGTGCCTGATGCGCATCACAGCGCAGGCGCATCAGGCAGCTAAAGCCGTTGTGAGCAGTGTTATTGATTGATTGATTGATTGAAAACTTTATTAACAGATTGCAGAATGGGTACAGTACAGCTCAATACATACAATTGTTAAGGGGATGCAGACCAGAGAAAGACTTTCGTCTTGTTTACATCAGGGTCCCCCATTTTCAATTCATCGTAACATTTATGACATACATGACATACAGATAGACAGTACTGCTACATCTATACATTTATGACATACCAGATTTGCAAATACAGTACTGTTTGTGATACAAAAAGAGTCCAGAAAAAAAGTATATACATTTG